>NC_143157.1:9081473-9364126 GCF_041381405.1 Jatropha curcas | reverse complement strand
GATCGGTAACGATCTCCAAAACTCAGTCTGATTGGCTTTGAAGATACCTCCGAAGCTCGGTCTGATTGGCTCGAAGGATTTTGATTTGAATTGATTTGATCATCTGGTCACGTCCAAAGCTCAGTCTGATCGGCTTTGTTGGCTCCAGTTAGATCGGTAACGATCTCCAAAACTCAGTCTGATTGGCTTTGAAGATACCTCTGAAGCTCGGTCTGATTGGCTCGAAGGATTTTAATTTGATTGCCCTCCTCAGCTCAGTCTGATCGGCTTTGGAGAGTTTGAGATTATCCTGATCAACTTGGTAATCCATCATCATTTACCAGGAAAAGGATTGACTCGATCCGCTTCATAATGCATCATCACGAATCGAGAAAAAGGTCCAAACAGCAAAGCTCAGTCTGATCGGCTTTGTTGTTCACCTCTCCAGCTCAGTCTGATCGGCTTTGGAGGGTTTGAGATTGTCCTGATCAACTTCGTAATTCATCATCATTAACTAGGAGAAGGATTGACTCGATCCAAACAGCTTCGTAATACATCATCACTACTCAGTAGGACCAAACGGCTTCGTGAAATCATCACCGGTTGACCTGAAAATATTTTCAAAAGGAAAGAGTAATTTCTATGTACAAACAGATCTTGCCTTTGTTAAATGTTGGAGCATCACATGCCCCCATGCATCAATAATCATAAACTTTGAAATTTTGCATCAGGGGAAAAGATTTTACTTTTGCCCCTAGTCTGGAATTCCGACGCGGGACCAAAAATATTATCTTTTAAGCAAACCTTGAAAATTTTTTATTATTATTATATTTTTTTATTATTGTAAAATTTGTTTGAAACTTTAGCAAAAATTTAGGCAAAAAATTTTGTTAAATTTTTTCTCGTCCTAAATTTTCAGGTATACCCTTCCTGATGCGGTGTTTGAAAGAAAACTTACCTGAGGGTAACTGGGCAATTTGATGATTTTGCCCCCTGTGTGGCGAGTATATAGGATGGCTGAAGTATACGAGCCACACATTAACTCCAAATTGCCTAAAGAAGCTGACTTGGGCTTGGTTGCGTTCTTGGTGGGCTTGGGCCCATTTCTCTTTTCCTTTATAAATAAGGTTTTCACTTTTCGTTTTTCATTTTTATACTTTCAAACTTTCCAAAGCTCTCTGAACCTTAGCTAATATGGCCCATCTTCCCAAGATCCCTGCTTCCGCTTACACACCCGAGATGGACACTCTAGGGGTGATCCCGAACATCCCGGTCTTCGAGGGCGATTGGGTTCCGGTCAACCGTAACACCCTTACACCTGGGACGCGACCTCTTCAGCTTCTTCCGCTACCGGGCTCAGATTTCCCGGTTCGTCACGATACCGACGTGATGCACGGTTTCCAATCTGAGGTAAGTAACTTACGCTTGAATTTCATGCTTTCTGCGTTGCCCTGGATGTGTTGTGAATGAATTCTTGCGATTTTTATTGCTGTCTGTGCGTCGGCAGTAGCGTCACGCCAGAGAGAGTTACGTGACGCAGCTGTTCTCTTGTGAACAGTTGCGTGCACAGCTACTCTTGCAAGCAGTTACGTGACGCAGTTGTCCTGGTGTGAACAGTTGCGTGACGCAACTGTTCGAAGCTGTGCGACCCTATTGTCTCTGAACTTTGATTTTGCCTCTTTTGCGCGTCTTGATGCCTTATTTGTTGTCTTAAAGTGTGATGCCCTGTTGATTACGACTTATCTAGGCCTTGTAAATGCATAGAAAAACACATAAATAAGTAGATTTAACGTTAGGGTTTTTCTGCCCTACCTTCGACAGATGCGTCACGCAGCTGTTCTTTGGAAGAACAGTTCTGTGACGCAACTGTTAGTCATAAGACGCAGTTCTTTGACAAACTATGTGGTGCAGCTCCACAGTTGCGTGACGCAGCTCCGCAGTTGCGTGACGCGGCTGCAGTTGCGTGACGCGACTCTATCTGGCTAGAAACTTGAACACTCTATTTTCCTGCCATGAAAAACAAAAATAAACAAATGTTAGCTTAATTCTTTATTTGAATGGATTTTCTTACACAGGTCGATCCGGGCAAGGCCTGCGCTAGCGGATTTTCGACCGATGCCTCTGCTTTCTGGGACTTATTGGACCCCCTATGCGATCTAGAGTTGTGGCTGCTGGATTTGGCGACTACGCCTCGGGTCTTTGCGGACTCAGCCCCGGTTTCCACCTGCCATGCGCTACGCGCTGATGGAGTAGTGGAATGATTGCACACATTCGTTCATCTTCGGCTTCGAAGAGATGACATTGACTCCAGCCGACTTCACTGCTATCACTGGGTTCGGATTTGATGGCGTGGCTGTTCCTCTCGATGCATGGTACCAGACAGCTGCATTGGGGGCTGAGCTTGTCGGTACCTTACTTGGCGTTCCCACTCGTACTAAGTACACAGCTCAGAGGTACGTCTATTATGAGGTGGTCTACAAGTTTTGGGCTGAGTGGATTTGCACGAGATTGGCAGCATGGAGAGAGTTACCCGCGGATGCCAGACCTGCAGCTCCTGCTTATACTAGAGAGGAGAGAGACTAGGCGGCACGATCCTTTATTTTCTATATCATCTCTTTCCAGCTTCTATGCAAATCCCAGAATAAGGGAGATCCCGCTGTCCTGGCTTGCCTACGGGATTTGAGCCTCATCAGCACTTACGACTGGGCCTCACTTGTGTTGGCTTACCTCTACCATGGTCTGGATGTATGGACCAGGGGTAGTGGTGAGTCTAACTGGCAGTTTCTCCGTCCGCTTGAGGGAAGACACTTATCCTTTTAGCTTTTATTATTTTTTTTTTTCAATCACTCAAATTTACACTTAACTGTTGGAATCTTGTCATAGGTATGGGCATATGAGTATCGGATCTATCCCGGTGGTCTGGAGGGTGATACTTCTACTGAGGATCGGCGGATTCCTCGATACTTGGCGCATCGCCATCATACTTATTCGAGTTCCGAGGATCCGCACTATTGGAGGTGCTATCTTAACGATAGGGCCTTGGCTGATGTAGGTACAAGGAACCTTCTGAGTATCATGTCTTCTTTTATTTTTTTACTACTTATTTACTAACTTTTCTGTTTTGCAACTCTTTCTGACTCCGTGGGAGGGAGATGCTTGGGCGGCCTATCCTCGTCGTGCCCTAGCAGAGGCCCTTACTAGGTCCATAGTCTTGCTTCAAGGCTACTGGGTGGACCGGTATTTCTAGGGAGAGAGGGTCCTCGAGATCCGTGTTGCCACGACCCAGAGGCGAGTGCCCGCTGCTCCTCCTCACCACATGTGCATCTTAGAGGGGATGACTCCGGAGGACAGGTTGCGGGAATATGATGGCTTTCCCGCCGATGCTTACCTGATCCCTGGCGATTATGCCTCCTATCTCACCACCCGGCTGCAGGCCAGATTGCCAGAGGTTTGAGAGTACTCTCAGGTAACTCTTTTACCCTCAGTCTTGATTTTTTCAACACTCTGACCAAGTAATTAACTGCATTTGTTCTGAATTATTGC
This sequence comes from Jatropha curcas, assembly GCF_041381405.1. Classification (NCBI taxonomy): domain Eukaryota; kingdom Viridiplantae; phylum Streptophyta; class Magnoliopsida; order Malpighiales; family Euphorbiaceae; genus Jatropha; species Jatropha curcas. The sequence goes on along the minus strand of NC_143157.1, from coordinate 9,360,604 downwards.
AGGACAGGAGGAGGCATCGGACTCCTGCATTTTATAGGGCGCAGGTAGAGGCTGATGTTCCTGTTGAGCCCATGGGTGCCGTGCTAGGTGATGTCCCCTTCCCTCCAGGCATGGAGGTTGCTTTGGACCCTACTCTGGGCCTTGGACCGGCCATTGTTATTCCTGCTGACCTCAGGCAGGCTCCGCCACAGCTACAGCAGGATCCTGAGCATGCCACACATGTAAGTAGGAAAACGAATTTACTAAGTCAGAGATATTTACCTGGAGGACTCTTTATTGAATGCCTTTCTGCGTTTGCAGGTGCCTGCTCAGATATATCAGGAGCTGTACTAGATGTTCTGCTTCGCTCGGTCCTACATTGCCGGCTGTATCCAGAGCACCACGATATGGTATGACTCTTTTACTCTTGACCTTTTGCTTTGCATATTTCTCTCACTCTTTTCCCTTTTTATTTCCATAGGAGTTAGAGATTGGTAGGCTGCAGAGGCATCAATCCGGTCAGGCCGCCGCTGTTTCTCGTCTCCAGATGGAGGTTGACCGGCTCTGGACTAGACTGGAGGTGGAGGGGATTCCTTTGGACTTCTCCGAGGAGGAGGATGATGATGAGGATGGCTCTTCATCTGACGATGCTCCGACACCTCCACCATCCTCTGTCAGGCAGGCGGCAGCTGGTCCCAGCCGAAGGCGACGTTAGCTGGTCCTCCCTTTTTGATCGCGCTTTTTTATGATATTTTTGTAGCTCCTTGGAGCACATTTTTAGTGTTATTTACATTTCTTTCACAATATTATTTACATTTCCTTTATTACAGTATTATTTACATTTCTTTTATTATTTACAATTTTTGAGACTTCACTTTATTCCTGCATAAACAAAACACAGAAACGCAAAAAGGAAGTACCCCACTTACTCGCAAGAGTGATCCATCTCATTGATGTGGGCGTAAAATGCCCAACTACCTTATCGCAAAGCGGACAAAAGAAAATGAAATGAAAATTAATCAAAATCACAAAAATAAAAAGGAAACATCCTACTCACCTGACAAAGTGGTCCATCTTAGTTAATGCGGGCATGAATGCCCATCAACCTTATTTCACAACGGTCAAAAAGTAATAAAACGAGAACTAAACAAAAACCACAGAAAGAAAAAGGATACGTCCCACTCAGTTGCAAGAGTGGCCCATCTTGGTTAATGCGGACATCAATGCCCAACCACCTTAATAAATGCTCAACCACCTTATTGTAAGAGCGGTCCATTTTATTAATGTAGGCACAAATGCCCAACTACCAGAGTGGTCTATGCATGAATGCCCATCTACCTTTCACTCGCAAAAGCGGTCCCCTATTTTACGCGGATGCCAACTGCCCATCTGTACGACGAATCCGTGCCCTATCACCATCGACAATAGGTGCCATGCCAGCTGGTGATAGCATCGCATTCACTGAAGCCTTTCCACTCCTATAAATAGGAGTTCCCTTCTTCATTCTCTTTATTCCACAACATTTAAAACAACCTTTTTCTTCAATAACCCTTTTTCTCCATGGCTTTTAGAAATCAAGTCTCATCCTTTGTTCAATCCATCCCTGATGACCTGTGGCAGATTCACCCTATGAACCAACTAGCCTGGCTGAAGTACTTTAAAGACTTGAAGCCTGACCATGGTTTCTTGTCCTGGCTCGTGAGGTACTTCAACCCCAACACTATAGTTTTTCGATTTGAAGATTCTGAAGTAACTCCAAGCTATGAGGAAATGTGTGCCGTGATGGGTCATCACCCTGAACAAGATGAAACTCCTGCTTTGCCCCCAGGCCCTAGATATGATTTGACTGAAGTCGCAGCTCTATGCCCGGTTTACCTTCCTGACGGAATAGACCCGGATCAAGGCATTCCCCTAGAGACTTTTCTGAATAGGGTTCTGTCCATGGATGAGAACCCCTCTTGGGTTCGGGCTTGTTGTTACCTGTTACTGAATATGTATGCCATGAAGAACCGGCAACCTGGAGTTGGAGATTTCCAACTGCTGACCGTTGTCCGTGATATGCAGGTGTACCGTCTCATCGTCTTTATGATGATCATGGGAGAGACCATGTGCTGGGTTAGGGATATTGCCCTTCAAGTCACCAACTTCAATGTTCACCATCGAGGTTGCCCGATACTGAAAGCGTTGGCTTTAGATCAGCTGAGCCTGATTCCTCCAGTCCCAGCTCGTTCGATTCCAATCTGTGGCCCTGCCGATTTTCGCCCCCGTGGTCCGGTGGACTTGTCCTTGGTGGAGGATTAGACTGGTCACTGCTGGGAGCATGAATCTCAGTTATATGCTATATGCTAGTCTTGATCGTTCCATGGCCTACTTCCCAGACAGGATCAACCGCCAATATGGTGTCGTTCAGCGCATTCCCAGAATCCATAACTTCGAAAGTGGTCCCATGACACAGAGTCTGTTGACTAATCTAGCCGATCGTTGGCGGAACCGAAACACCTGGTACATGGGTCAAGGGGTGACGCAGGACACCATGACACCCGAGTATATTGACTGGTTTTACTCCTAGTGATGAAACTGGGTCTTGAAGAAATTGGTGACTGATGATTCAACTACTGGGATGAATGTTGTTGCTACTTTTCTTTCATTTAGTTTCCTGCATTCTAGGGCCATGAGCTCCCACTTAATGTATCCCCTCTCTTTTTTCAATGAATAACTCTGGTAGTTTTGTCTTTACTGATTCCTGCTTTCTACACTCACAGACAACAAAAGACAATAAATCTTTTCTTTCGAAATTATTTGTTGGATTAGCATTTGGACTTCCTGCCCTTGGATTAAGAAATGAAAGCACATAAAAGTGGATCTTTTGACTAAGGACAAAAACTTGCATCTGGAAATAAAGATGGGGTGACCATTTTATCACCTGCAATATTCAGACAGAAATAACATATGCAACTGCCTTATGTATGCATGAACCTACTAAGTGCTAAGGTTTTTATCCATGGTTTTTTCTATCGATCTTTCCAATGAAATCACCGAGAAAATGGCATTTGTTCTCCTGATCGCTGTCTAAAAGAGTCCAATACTCAGGCAGGACCAATAGCCAAGTCATCTTCAAAATAAATGAGCAAGTTCTGATCAAATAAGCAGAGAGGAAGGTCTTGTAATTATCAATCATACCCCAGAAACAAAAGGGAAAAATTTGAAACTCAAGCTTTTTATTGATCCCACTTCTTTCAACATTATACAGAAGTAAAGAGAAACTATTTTAATACAATGGTCGTTCATTCTAACTACTCATTCGCCTATTCTCCTTCTAGTCAGGTTGATGGCATTAAGCAACCAGTCGTAACATGTCATAAACGTATGGCATAGATTTCACATTTAAACTAAGCACCACGCGTTAATCTTAAAATTTTTATTTATTTTATTTTTTACACTCTAACTTTTGCCTAGGCCGCCCTTTTGGGTTTTCAACCTAGCGAGCTTATTTCTTGCCTAAGTCGCCCTTTCGGGTTTTCAACCTAGCCTTCTTCTTCTTTTTTTTTTAACCAAAACCATCATTTCAGACATAGAACCTTTTCATCTAATCTTGATTAACGGTCCGATTAAAAGGCTTCCCTTCTATAGTGACTAATTCAGCTGCACCTTTGGCTAATAGCTTCTGAATTCTGAACGGTCCATGCCAGTTGGATTTGAATTTCCCTCCAGGATGACTGTGGGATTCGTGGTCTAACAATCTGATGAACACTAAATCTCCATTTTTCAACGCCCTTAGATGTACCCGCTTATTGTAGAAATGAGCAATTCTTCTCTTTCTCATCTGATCCTGGAATCTGGCATTCAATCTTCTGCCATCTAAAAGTGCCAGATCTTCGTACCTTTTCTTGATCCATTCTTCTTCGGTCATACCAACTTCCACAAGAACCCTGAGAGACTTCTTTTCGAGCTCGACTGGTAACACTGCCTCCATCCCATATACAAGCTCGAAAGGAGAAGCTCCATTCACTGACTTGAAAGTAGTTCGATGCCCCCAGAGCGCGAAAGGAAGTTTCTCTGCCCAGCTTCTATACTTTTCGCACATTTTGGACAGAATTCTCTTAATCACCTTATTGGCGATTTCCACTGCACCATTAGCTTGAGGCCGATAAGGAGAGGAATGGTTATGCTTAACCTTATATCGGTATAACAACTGGCCGACATCTACTTGGAAGTGAGAACCATTGTCTGTGACTATGTGATGGGGAATACCATAGCGACAGAAAATGTTCTGCTTAATAAATCTAGCCACTTGTTTGGCAGTCAAAGTTTTGTAGGATTGAGCTTCGATCCACCCAGAAAAGTAGTCCACTGCAACCAAAATATACTGATGACCATTTGATGCTGCTGGTGTGATCTTGCCATTGATGTCTATGCCCCAGGCTGAAAAAGGCCAAGAAGGAGTTGTTGGATGGAGCTCAACAGCAGGCAAGTGGTTTTTGTTATCATGGTACTGGCAGACTTTACAATGACGAACATAATTGACGCAGTCATCTTCCATCTGTACCCAAAAGTAGCCTTGCCTCATGATCTTTCGAGCCAAACTCATGCCACTCAAATGAGTACCACAGACTCCCTCATGGATCTTCTTCATTATCTCCTCTCCTTCCTTCTTATCTACACACCTTAGCAGCATTCCATCCCAGGCCCTCCTATATAATTCACCATCGGCTAGGAGATAATTCAAAGCCATTTTTCGTAGAACCGATCGGTCTTCTTTTGTTGCTTCATCAGAAAAGGTTCATTCTTTCATGTATCGCAGAATATCCGTAAACCAAGGTTCTTCCTCTGACTCAACCTGATTCACAAAATGTTCTTCATAGCATGAGATATTTGTTGCGGTAATGATAAATGGCTTCTTTGGGACTTTATTCAAATCCTGCCATGCTGATGCTAGGTTCGCCAAGGCATCTGGGATTCTGTTATGAGTTCTTCCTATGTGAGTAAAAGTGATCTTGTCAAAGAGTGCTGCTTTCTTTAACAAGTACTCAACATATGGCTTCACCGTTTCTTCCTCAACTTTCCATCTTTCATTAGCATGTTCAATAACTAATAGTGAATCTCCTATCACCTCAACCTCCTTAGCGCCTGCTGCAAGAAGAGACTCAATTCCCATGATACACGCTTCATATTCAGCCATATTGTTGGTGACTGGGAACAACAACCTTTTGCACATTGTTGTCACCTCGCCATTGGGTGCTTCCATCACAATACCAACTCCAACTCCATTTCTATTGGCTGATCCTGTAACACCCGCCGCCCAGCCCCAAGAGACCCGACGACGGATGCCACATTCGGTGCCGGAGACACCGTCCTAACATAACATATAAATCATGAGATCAGATTATGAATTAGAAGTGATTAAGTATTGACAAGTTTAGCGAGTAGTTTTTTTCAATTTGTTTTTGAAATATATATATATATAACTTATGAAAACAATTTAGGAAAAATCCTACAGCAAAACTACAAGAGTTTCCCTTTAAAAACCGAGCTCGCCAAACATGTGAATACAAAACACTCCCAATTTTAAACTCTAAACCCCCAGCAAACTCCAGTAATCACCATAGCAACACAACAACACTTCTATACCTTCCTACCTATAAAAACCCTCAATAGCATTTTAATGATCATCAATTAAATGCATTCATTATATATATATATCAAGTCCTTATGTTCTTAATCATACCAACTATCTTAAACATATTTTATATCCAAACATTAAATAAAATCTCATGCTTGTCTCCAAATATATACACCAAACTAATTTATCATTACATGCTTAAGTTATAATTCAAATAACATAATATCCGAAAATGTAATAATTATACATGCCATGATTCTTAAGTACATCAAACTAATTCTACCACTACTAAAATAGTCGCTTCTGGTCTGAAGCTACTCTTCTGATCTTCAAGTAGCAACCACGGACTTCAACCTGCGCGTAATAAAAATCAACGCGCTGAGTATAAAACTCAGTGGTGCTCATAAATGACAAACTTACCAATGTTGCACTGGCAACACACTTAAAATATAAATTTTCATCAAAAGAACATACATTTACATTGATAGCAAAAGAAATATCAAATAAACTTATAATTAATAACATAAATAATTTAATTCTTCCAAATCACAAATTCATTATTTGGACATTTATTATACCAATACACATACTATTTATTTTAAAACCATGTATCGAAATATCATGCCTTGAAAATTAATTTGAGAACATAATCATTTATTTCCAAACTAAGGTTTACTGAAATAATATAATCTTATTCATTTAAGTGCCTTAAAAATATTTTCCAAGGGCTCGCATACACTTAGGAGAAAGAGAAGAAGATAGGTTTTCATAACTTATTCATAATGGCCTTAGGTCGCCAACCTTTTCATAACATATAGAGCGCGTCCGCCCTAACATAAGACACCCACGTGCCTAGCATATGATCATAGCTTCGTATCATAATGGCATCAAATGCCGAGCATGCTCATCATACATAATAAAATCAAATCTCGCATCAAATTCACACCAAGTATATTGAGCCCAAAATCCTTGTTTTAATTCTTAATTCATAATACTTCTCATAAAACTTGTCTTATTCTTTAGTCTTCTTAAATTCATAATGTAAGCTTACTTTAGAACATAAGTAACTCATGAAAATTTCTTACTTAAACGTAATTACTTAACATAGAAAATTTCTTATCATATGAAATCATACATGTAAGCTTACTTTTGAACTTAAGTGACTCATGAAAACTTCATACTTAAACATAATTACTTAATATAGGAAATTTCTCATAAATTCATTTTCTTTTAAAACGTTCTTAAAGTCATAATGAAATTTATCATAAGAAACTTCTTATCATATAACATCATACTTTCCTTAATCAAAATTCAAAGCACATACACCTTAAATACCTTTTTTTTAAAAAAAACTCTAAACATATGAAAGTTATCAAAATAATCATACTTGTGTCATAGATATATAGATAGCATACCATACAAAAAATAATAATTAAGTAAGCCTTACCACCCGAGAGTGGTTTGGCCTCTTAATGAAAACCAAGGGGAGGAATTTCCTTCTCTAACTAAGCATACTAACATAACTCTTATGCACCAAGGTATCCATTTCTATCCTCATCATGCATTATCTAAACTAATTCCACACTTTATCCCAAAATTTCCAACAATTTTTCCCATTTATGTCCAAAATTTCCACACTTTATCCCAAACTTATATCTTATTTTTGTCAAATAAATCCTCAAACATACAAATAATCAAGAGAACCTCATCACACATGATTCATACATGCATTCATCCAAATAAACCCATGATTCAAGGCATAGGAAATTTTCAGCATTAATATAACCTTGACCTTTGCAGGATTTTTAAGACATAACTTGAGTTATAGGTCTCCAAATGGAACAAAATCAGATTCATTAGAAAGCTAAGACAAAATGATACAAATGTTATGAAGGGATCACAGCCCAGATCAATTTGCAAGGTAGCAAACAAAAGCTAGGAACACAGACCAACAGTCCAGACCTGATTCAGCAGAACCAAGTCCAATGTTTATTGAATTACTCCTTAACCAAACACTCAAATTAATTCAATCCAAAAACAGAGAAGTCTCAAGACACAGGGCAACAACTATCATGAAGAACTCAGAACATAATCTTGCCATTATAGTGGTCAAAATGGGCAATCAATTCATTGATGCATGTTGCCCGTCATAACACAGTCAGTTTGGGTGTTTCAGCCATAAGTTGAGCTATATATCTCCAAATTGGACACAAGAGGATGGGTTGGAAAGCTAAGAGAGAGACCTACAACTTTTATGAGGACTCAGACATAAATGGAAACTAGAAAGGATCAAAAAATGGTCCTTAATCTCACTCAATAACCCATTTTTCCCAAATTCAGCTTACTTTAACCATGAAAGGAACATGAACAACAAAGATACAAGGTAGAAATGTCTACCACAACATAAATACTCATCACATATCACCCAAGAGCATGTAATTGCAACCAAAATTCAACAAATCAATCATTTCATACAAAATCCCAAAATATCCACATAAGAGCATAAAGGCACAACATCAAAAATTTGAGTAAGGTAAGTGTGTTTATGAACACTAAACTTAAAAATAAGCTTTAGCAAGCTTAAATGAAAACTTTCTAAGCTCTCTCTTTGCCTTTACTCCATGGTAGAGGTTTCTCCAACCTTTGGCTCAAGTAGAGAATCTCCAAATTTCTTGAAATAATTCACCAAAAATCACTTCCCAAGCTTTAATCTCTAGGATTAATAACTTAAATCAAGTTGGTTGGGGTGAATTTGATGTGTTTAGTAAGAAAGAATTGAAGAAAATGAAGAAGAAGAAGAAGAAGAAGAAGGAGGAGAAGGAGGAGGAGGAGGAGGAGGAGACGTGTAAGGGAAAAGAAGAAGAAAGAAAAATGGTTGCACAATAATTGATGGTTGACTTATATAAAGCAACAAGGGTATTTTAGTCTTTTCCCCTAATTGGATGGCTAGGATTAAGTCAAGTAATCTCATCTAATGGCTACGAATAATCTCCAAGTAAATTCCTTCAAAATATTATTTATCTCCATAAAATTCTCACATTTAATCCTTAAAAATAATTTCTCAAATTTCCTTACTTAATATAACACCATAATTCACTATTCACTAATTATCTAAATTCTCCAAAAATATTCATTACTTATTTTCTACCCATAAAAATCATGTATGCATACTCCAAAAATATTAAATAAAATATAAACATAGATAGTAATTTTTCTGGACCAAAATAATACTGACTCCCGGACCTGTGGTACTATTCACAGACCGGTAAAACTAGTATTTTAGACACAGAAAAATTAGGGCGTTACAGATCCATCAAAGTACAGTTTCCAGACCCCTGTTTCAACGCATAGCAAGTGTTCATCCGGAAATTCCAGCTCCCATGGTTCATCATCTGCAATGGGATTCTCAGCCAGGAACTCTGCAACAACCCGACCTTTGACCGTCTTCTTCGTGACAAACTCCGCATCTACACTAGACATCTGAATTAACCATTTGGACAGCCATCCCTCTAGAGTAGGTGTCTTCTGAAGATACTTCATAGGATCAATTTTAGAAACAAAAGTGACCCTGAAGGAATCAAAGTAAGGCCTCAATTTCTTGATCGACCACACAACTGCCATGCATGTCTTTCCTATCAAATTATACTTTTCCTCAATAGGCAGTAATTTCTTGCTAATATAATAAATGGCCTTTTCTACTCCAGCAGCGTCTGGCTGCACCAACATAGCTCCCACTCCTGCATCCTCTATAGACAAGTACAGAATCAAAGGTTCCCCCGGTCTAGGAGAATTCAACACTGGTGGATTCATTAAGTACTTTTTTATATGATCAAAGGCTTTCTAACAATCCTCGTTCCATCTGACCGGTTGGTTCTTCCTAAGCAATTTGAAAATTGGAGCACAAGTGATAGATAATCTAGAAATAAACCTGCTAATATATTGGATCTTCCCTAAGAAGCTTCTCACCTGACGTTCTGTTTTAGGCGGTTCCATATCTTGAATGGCTTTTATTTTATTTGGGTTAACCTCAATCCCATTAGGTCCTACAATAAAACCTAACAACTTCCCCTTCATGACTCCAAATACGCACTTTTTGGGATTGAGTCTTAAATTGTACTGCTTGACCCGCGCGAAGAACTTTTCCAACATCTTCGTATGTTCTTCTTGTGTTTTTGTCATGATCACCATATCGTCCACATATACCTCCAATCCTTTATGGATCATATCATGAAACTAGGTTGTAGCCATTCTTTGATATGTTGCCCCAGCATTCTTCAATCCGAATGGCATCACCCTATAGCAGAAGGTCCCAAAATCAGTAGTAAAGGCAGTCTTATGCGTGTCAACTAAAGCCATCAGGATTTGGTTGTACCCAGAGAATCCGTCCATAATGGAATAACATCGCATTCCTGCACCACTGTTGATCAAAACATTTATATGTGGAAGTGGGAAGTCATCTTTGGGCGAGGCTTTGTTTAGATCCCTATAGTCAACACAGACCCTTAGTCTCCTATCCTTTTTAAGTACAGGGACTATATTTGCTAACCACTCAGGGTAATGTACTACTTCCAAGAAACCTGCATCTAACTGCTTCTGGACCTCAGCCTTGATCTTGTCTTGCCACTCTGGTCTGACCCGTCTCCTTTTTTGCTTTACTGGCTTAATGTTCGGATCGGTAGGGATGAAATGTTCTGCAATTGACCTGTCGATCCCTGGCATGTCAGCATAACTCCAAGCAAAGACCTCTGAATTCCTTTTGATATATTCTTGGAGATCCTGTCTGAGTTCAAGCTTAAAGTCTAATCCGATTTCGATTATTTTGGGATCTTAGGTGGTGCTTAGGTTAAATGCAAAATGATGCAATGCATTTATGTCAAATATGCGTGTGGTATTATGCCATGAACGTGACAATCAGGAAAACAAGAAAACAAGTAGTCAAAGTTCACTTCCATTGATTGAAATAATAAAGGGAATCCATCCAAATCGTTCTCAAAACAGTAATAAGAAAAACAAAAAATAGGATTAATAACTTGTTCAATACATTCATCACAACTGTCTTTGATGGCTTGAACCACTTCATCAGCATCCGGAGCATCCTCTGTTTCTGGGGCAGCTTTCTCTTTCTTCTCCTCGCGCTCTGACATCTTCATCACCTTCCTCTCAGCTTCTTCTGCATCTTCCGCTGCTAGTATTGACTGGAGGATCCTTTCCTTGGACTTCTGCTCTTGCACCATCCTTGAAGCTTCGTCCCCAATCCCGAGAAAGTCTTCAAATTCAGGTATCTTCTGTGACCATTCTGAACCACTGTCCGATTGAACCATGCTAATCATGAATTGTGTGCCCTCTACCAGCTGCTCAAATGAAGGCCCCAGAGACTTAATGAGCTGCTCCTCAAAATCTGTCATGAAGATCTCCAAAACGGGATATGTCTTTCCTCTGCTTTGAAATTCCTCGGAAGCCTCTGGGGTAAAGAAGATCCTGTTCAGTCCCGGCTCTTTTATTGGAGACTAGACTTCATACTTCTCTTTCTTTCTATTCTTTGAGTACCCCAGTCCGCGTCGATCTTGCTGACCATGTGATGATGGCATAGGTTCAAATCTTCCTCGTAAATGTCGGCCTAGCCCCTTACCATATTTCCATTGCATCTTCTTCATCATTTTACGGGAGAAAGGACTCATCCTGTTGATTGCACTTTTGCCTTCGGTGATTACAGCATCATCAATCACAGCCACCTGAAAACTAGATAAAGGCATAGCCGCCTCTAAGCCTTCTACAGCCGCCACATTCAGATCTTCTTGTGCATTAATAGTTACCACATCAGTGCCCCAAGGTACCTTGACTTTTCTGTGCAATGTGGAAGGAATTGCACCCAAAGGATGGAGCCATGGCCTTCCCAACAGCAGAGCATAATTGGCCAAGATGTCCAAGACTACTATGTCCACCCAACTTTCTATCATTCCTGTCAAAATTTTTGCCCTGAAAGTTCCCCCTAGCGCTACGCATGGTGTTATCATAGGCTTTAACAACCATGTTAGATGGCTCGAGTTCCGACTCTTCAATCTTAAATTTGGACAACATTTTCAGTGGGCATACGCACAATGCCGACCCGTTATCAACCATCACATTGCGGGTTTCTCGTCCATTAACAGCAACCTGAATGTACAGAGGCTTGAAGTGATTCTTACCTTCTGGAGGAAGATCGGAATCAAAGATTGTTATCTCACCAATCCTGCGTTGCAGCACATTAATCATATCCACGCTCTGGATTCTTGCAGGAACTCTGACAAATGTCATGGCTTCTAATAAAGCTTCTCTATGTTCTTTTGAAGCTATCAATAAATCCCATAGGGAGATGTCAGCCTTAGTCCTCTGTAGCTGACTCAGTACAGAACTTGCTGTTACGTCGCTTGGTACTCTGTTTTGACTACTTTCACCCACTTCAGTAGCCTTCTTTTGTGCTTTCCCCACTTCATCTTCCTTCTTCTTCTCCTTGGGCTGTTCTTCACCCTTGTCTGACGTTTTCCTCCCTGTTCCATCCATGACAACTCCTTTTCCTTTGGCCTGGGAATTGTTGTCCGGGTTATACACACGACCGCTTCGGGTCAAGCTCTGGATGCCAACTTCATTTACATCCTCTTCACTACTATAGTACCATTGGTCTGTTTGATCAGCCAAACTTTTCTGAATTGCAAGCTGAATCTGCTCATCCTCATTATCTAGTACTTCTCCCACCTGGACTGTGATGCTCTTCTCAATTTCAATTTTCACCGGCTTCCTTTCTACCTCCTCCTTATTGTTGCAATCATCCTAGATGTTCAACATGGCACACATTTTCTCCTCCCATTCGGCCTTTGCCAATACCAATTCTTTCGACAAACCACTTCCAATTGCATTAACCGATCCACCTGCTGAATGCTTATGAGGTGGATAATTATATTAGTATTGTGGTAAGGCATTATTCTTTGTGCTTGGCTTATTGCGCTCAGAAGATTTGGTAATCTTCCCACTGTCTATTAAATTCTGTATGTTTTGCCTAAGCTTGAAGCAGTCATTACTATTAAACCACTTCCAATTGCATTAACCGATCCACCTGCTGAATGCTTATGAGGTGGATAATTATATTAGTATTGTGGTAAGGGATTATTCTTTGTGCTTGGCTTATTGCGCTCAGAAGATTTGGTAATCTTCCCACTGTCTATTAAATTCTGTATGTTTTGCCTAAGCTTGAAGCAGTCATTACTATAATGACCTTTACACTGGTGATACTTGCAGTCCCGATCCAGAAACCTACCCCGAATAGGCTTAGATGGATTAACTGGTAATTTGAACAGCACGCCATTCTTGATGCAGGATCTCATGACCGTGCTTAAAGGTTTGCCCAACTCGGTGAACTCCCTTCTCACTTTCTCGTTAACAGCTCCAACAGTGTTGCTACTCCCCGACTGGTTTGTAGCATTATTTCCAGCATTTCTACTTTGATCACTGTAGGAGGACCGATAGTCACCAAACCCCCGACTTTTCTTCTTCTCTTCTTTGTAAAGCTCTTCAATATTCAACCCGGCCCTTTGCACTAGAGAAAAGTCCGTGAGAGGTTGGGCCAACATCCTTTCCTTGAAGTAGGGCAGCAGACTTCGACTGAAAATCCTAATCAGCTCCTGGTCCTTTGGCCTTGTCTGGACCATGAATAGCTTTGTCCTCCATCTCCTGTAATAATCCGAGAAGCTTTCATCCTTCTCTTGCCTCAAGCTCTCCAAATCACGAAGGCCAAATTCATCACTGTCATCTGTTTTGAAGTGCTTGAGAAAAGCAGTCTGTAGCTTGACCCAATATCTTTGTACTTCCATCTCCAAACTATCATACCATCTTCGGTAGCTCTTGTGCAGTGTTTGAGGAAATGCCCGTAACACATCCTCCTCGTCATACCGGTTCATTTGGGCAACACGGATGAACTCAGACAAGTGGGATCGCGGGTCATTGTCTCCTTTAAATAAGGTGTGTTTGAAGGTCTTGGATGAAGTAGAGTTCGTAGGATTCAGGACATATTCAGCTACATGGAAATTGGTGACTGGGTCCTTCTCTTTTGCAACAGACATTTTCTCTACCTTATCTTTCAGCTCCGCTAACTGCTTAATTAGCTCATTCTCAACTGGAGCAGCATTACCAGCAGAGGCTTGGTTACCCGAGGTGGGTTCTGGAATCTCCCTTTCCTCAACTATAGGTTGATTACTTGAAGCAGGAGGAACCTGATTCTGTGCCCTCTCTTGGGCAAAAGCACTGGCTATTATATCAGTAATAACCCTTAGCTGGGCCGAGGAAAAACCAGTATCATTCACATTACCGTCAGCCATCTCAACCAGATCTGAATCAGAAACAGAATCCGACGAACTTGAACGAACCACAGGACTAACCGGAGCAGGCTCGGGGATTAGGGACACTCTGACCAAACGTTGACCAGGGCGCCCGTGCCAAGCTCTTGAAGTGATTTCCCGGGATGGATCAATTCTGACTAATAGATAAAAGGACCTGAGTTAAAGTAGGTTCTGCATGTATGCATGAAGGATAGAAGCACATAGGATGAGGAATGCAGATCTAATGTGCTAATAACCGGTATGGAAATAAGATCTCAGTTTCAATGACTGGACCCAAAATTTGGTGTCAATAACATGGAAATAATTTATTTCGTACTCAAACATTTTCGCCATTATCTGTCGTCGATCGTCCCTTTTGGATTTTACGGTCGACTATTTTCTCTCAAATCCCTAATTTTTGCCTTGGAATGAAAGAATTTCCAAGCGGGATACTTTTTGTTATCTCTTTTTTTTTATATCCTTTCTTTTTGCCTTGGAACAGATGGTCCCAAGCAGGATCTTATTTTGATTAATTACAAAATTTTTTTCAATCTCATGCTTACTTTCAGATAATGCGAGAAATGTGAAAATACAAAGGAATTGCAACCCCCTTATAACTCCCTTTTCTTTTTGGGTATTAATTCACCGTAAACGATTGCATTATGTTATTCAAAACGAATTAGAGGTCCACTCTCAAAAACAAGATCAAACGTCCATACCGAAAATTAGCCCTTATAAATGCATGGCTGAAATGAAAAGTATTACGTGGTGCATGAATGTCACAGTAGATGAGAAATTTATAACATACAGGGGAACGAGAGTTGGGACATACATGCCTTCCAACCTTATCTCTCCCACACACGAGTTCCGTTGGTATAAATTTCGACATCTGTTTCCTAGGATCAGGTCTAATCTCGACAACCAGCAAGGGGTTTTGAGATTGACGATATAAACTCTCGGAAATGAATGCGGCAGAATAACAGCAAACAGAATCAGGTGTTCCTTAGGGGAAGTGACTAAGGCTTTTGACTACATGCATGAGCTTTAGTCGATTTGGCTTACAAAGTCCGGGTCCCGCAAACAGGATTCAGGCTTTTACATGGGCCTACTCCTTTTGATGCACCTTTAAAGGTACTAGGCTTGCGGTTGGTAAAATTGCTAATTCTCAGTTGGATGTGCCTAAAACGCAAGGTTTAGGCTGGATCCACCTTCAAAGTTAACAATGATACCAAGGGATAATGTGGGTAGAAAGTGGTGAGAAGAGAAAAATGCAGTATGAATGCAAGAATCTTAGAAAAATAAAAGCAAATAAACAAACATGGACGATTAAAGAATTTTCTGACGGCTTTCTAACCAATTTATTTACAATTTTAGAAAACATAGGTTTAGAGCTAATTCCTAATTGCAACCATCTAGTTATTAAAAAAATAACCGGGGATTAGTGGATGCATCCCCAGCAGAGTCGCCAATCTGTTTTTGCACCGCCCTCGAGCGATCCGAAGAACGTTCATTTTTTTATTTTTTGATTAGAAAAGAGTGATTTTTATTTATGAACAGTGGTGACAAAAAAAAAAAAACCTTTTTGGATACGATGCCGATAAATCAGTCTTATAAAACATTTTGAATCGCCACCCATTATTTCGGTAATGGGACCGTTTCCAATTTTATTTTATAAAAATGACTCCATTTAAATCCAATTTTATTTAAGGCCAAAATTATTTAAAAACTGGTCAGGCACACCAAGGTGATTCTGAGTAAGGGAATTGGGTACGTCGGCCCATCGGAAGCCGACGCCCAGAAAAACCGGCCTCTTTTAACCTATGATTTCTAATTTATTTTAGTTAGAAAAGCCAAATTATTTATTTACTTAAACCCAATCCGAATGAATCGAACCGAGTTCTAATGTGGAAAATCAATTAATCGTCCGATCATTGCATCCATAATCATTTAAATCATCCACGCAAAGCAATTAAAACAAATAAATAAAGACCCGCTCTTGCCTTATGGTTAAAGGCGGGCCACAAACCAAACCTAAAAAGTACATTCTACCCGATTAGCAATTTTAACTCGAAAGCCAAAAACCCAAAATCATGCTTATTTACATTTTAATATTCTAAACTTGATTAAACTGTAATCTGCCCACAATTGGTTATCTTCGGACTTATTAAAATGATTAAATTTTATTTTTTGTACAAAAACTATTATTAGAGAAAAGCAAAAATCGTTTTTGGAACCCTAGAACAGTTGCATGACGGATCTAATAGTCGCGTGACCTAACTGTTCTTAAGACTCCAGGCCCATCAAATGTATAATTTAAATCCGCAATTAAAATAGAATATTAAAAATAAAAAAATGAAATCATGAGTATGAATAGTTCCATCACGCAACCTACAGATCCGGTACGGATCCGTTGGCTGCGTGACGCAACCAATCTAGGTAAAGAAACGATATTTTGGAGATGAACAGTTCCGTCACGCAACTGCCAGGTCCGTGACGGATCTACTGGCTGCGTGACGCAACTGCTCTGGTCCGTGCTTACTTTTCAAACAACTTATTTACATCTTTCTTTTATTTAAACATGCTTTAATAAAACCTAAAAACGACCAATAGTGGACAGAATACTGTTTAACTAAGATTAAACTATTAAAGCAATAATAAAATAAATAACATGAATAAATAACCAAAAAAATACAAAGAAAAGTTTAAGGGAATTACCTAACCCTCAGACTGAGGATTGTAAACAACTTGAACGCCTTAAAGAATGAAGGTTAATGCGTTCCAGAAGCTTTGTCCACAAGGATTTAACACTCCCTCTTTTCTCTCTTTCTTTTTCTTCTTTTTATGATTTTCGTTTTAACCTAGTTGATGTCTAATGGCTGTCTTTCTTCAAGGGAACTCAGAAAAGTCTCTGCAAAAAAACCTAGCTGCAAGTGTGTGTTTTTACACCCTAGAAACATTGTCCCGAATAAGAGATAAAACGCTGTATTTATAGAGGTAGGGCAACAGGGGATAGCTGCGTGACGCACCTTACGGCTGCGTGACGAACCCGATAGCTGCGTGACGCAGCTCACTTTCTGAACCGTTGCCACGTACTCAAACAGAATGAAAAACAGTTATGTCAACATTCATGGTGACGTCATCTAGATTAGAGTTGTGTGACGCAACCGATAGTGCCGTCACGCATCTAATAGCTGCATGACGCAACTCTTATGTAAATCAGAAACCTTTAAATTAGTCTAATTTAAATCCTTGGGTTAAAAGACTTCTGGATAGCCGTGACCCTTCATTCTGGATAGCCGTGACCCTTCATTCCGCATCCTCGTATCCTCATTGGGTTAGGTGAAGGCATAAAGACACGCGTCAACAACTTAACAAGTTATAATGTAATCCTTCTACTAAGCCTACATCTCCTATTGAAGGATTAGAACCCACCATACCAATACCAACGATTTTACCTTTTGCTTTGTCTCCAAAGCTTACTGTACCTCCCTTTTTCTTTTCTAATCTAGTGAATTTCTTTCTATCACCAGTCATATGCCTAAAGCAAGCGTTGTCCATGTACCACATTTCTGTTTTCAACTGACTCCTTAGGCACACCTAAAAAGATCAAGTAGAATTAGGTACCCAACTCATATCGAGTCCTAGAGGGTTAGTGGTAACAGGTGTATTTAGCTTACTATGATTTTTCTTTTTTGTTGAGACTTTCAAATTTTTGATGTTCTAAAGTCACAACATTAGAAACAACATTTTCTTTTTAGAAACATGATCTTGTTTAGAAATACCATCATAGCTATAAGTTGTCCTTTGTTTAGAAAATAATTCTGAAATTGATTTTAGAATTCTAATCTCAGTTTTTAAAGATTCATTTTCAGGATTCAGATTCTTACATTTTTCTTCAAAGTATTTCAGATTTTCAAAAAATGTATTATTATATTCTTTAAGATCTTTGATCTCTATGATAAGATCTTTGCATGTAACTTCTTGATAAAAAACATCTTTCAAATGATTACATTAAATTTTTAATTTTCTGAAATCCTTCTTTAGAACTTTATGCTTTCTAACAAGTTTTTCAAATTCATTGTAAAGGTTATTATAAGTATCTAAAATATCATTTTCAGATTCAGGTTTAGAAATACTTACATTGCTTTCTTCACGCTTTTGGACCGTTGCATTTGTTTCATTGTTTTCAACTTTCTGTGTTGAAGTCAGAGTGCTGATTTCCTTGGAGTCAGAATTGATAGTAGCCATTAGACAAATATTTGCAGTTTCTCCTTGGTCACTTTGGCTTTCAGAATTAAAATCATCTGAATCACTCCAAGCGGCTACGAATGCCTGTTTCAACTTTTCTTTCTTTAACTTCTTTTTCAATTTAGGACAGTTGGACTTGATATGGCCGGGTTTGTTGCATTCATAACAAACCACTTCAGAAGGTTCTTTCTTAGGTAAGTTGCTATTTTTAGGTGAAAAGTTCTTTTTGATAAACTTTTTCTGTGGCCTTCCACTCTTTCTATAAAACTTTTTGAATCTTTTAGCAATAAGTGCTAAATCATCACTATCAAGATCAAATGAACTTTCTTCACTAGAAACTACTTTCAAAGCCAGTCCTTTCTTTTTCTTATCTTCTACTGTCCAAGAAGATTTCATCTCTTATGAAACAAGAGCTCCTATCAGATAATCATAAGTAACGGGAGTCTCTTTGTAATTCATAACAGTTCCTATAGAATCCCATTTTTTAGGTAGAATTCTAAGGATTTTCTTAACAAGCTCATCTTCTGAAATTTCCTTTTCGAGAGTTCTCAAAGGATTAACTATATTAGTAAATCTAGAATTTAATTCAGCAATAGTTACTCCCTCTTTCATACTAAACATTTCATATTCTCTCCAAAGGATATTAATTCTTGATTCTTTCACTCTATTTGTACCCTCATAGGTAACTCAAAGTTTTTCCCAAACTTCTATTGCAGACTTACATCCAGACACTTTATTATATTCTGATGGATCTAATGCACAGTGAAGAATATTAATAGCTTTTGCATTTATAGAAATATCATTCCAGTCTGCTTCAGTGTATTCTTCTTCTGATTTTCTAACTCTTTCATTTTCTACAATTTTCATGGGAATGCGAGAACCAGTAATGACATTCCTCCAGCAGTTTATATCAATTGATTTTATGAAATTTTTCATTCTGGTTTTCCAATAAGAGTAATTAGAACCATTGAACAAAGGAGGTCTAGAAACAGATTGACCTTCTAAAAAAGGAAGAGGAAGTGGGGCTGCCATGGGATCTTATCTCTTAAGCTGTTAAGCTTTGGTAAGTCAAGAGCCAAAGCTCTAATACCAGATTGTGGGTCCCAAATATGTATGGCACAACCTAAGACGGGGGTGAATTGGATTTTCTAAAAATAAAAACTTAACTTTAAAAACAAAGTCATAATTCTATAGCAGCAAAAAAGTGATGCACTTGTGAGAATAAGTTATTGATTAGAACTTCCTCAAAATGCTTTATGTAGAAAATAGAAAGACTTTGCAAAGTACAGTTATTGATAAGAACTACTTCACAGTATCTTATATAATAAAAAAAAGACTACTTTATGAAGGAAAGCTATTAATTTTAGAACTTCCTCATAAATTTTAGATAAATATAAAAGACAATGTGAGAGATAGTTATTGAAATCTGAACTGATTCACAAAGCTTCAATCATGATTAGAAAACTGATTAGAAACCCAAGTAGTGAAATATACTGAAAATAGAAAAACAATTTAGAACTTGGTATATTCACTGAGCAAAAGTCCAGAGTTTTAATGTTCATAGAAGATAAAGCTTATTTCAGTTTAAGGACATCAAAACCATTAACAACTTTAGCATTTCTAAAATATAAACTGAAGTGTAAATAAAATAGTATCAAGCAGAACTTCAGAAAATAAAAAGATCGACACAGTGATTTATAGTGGTTCGGCACTAACTCGCCTACATCCACTCCCCAAGACTCATCTTGAGATCCTCAACTATGTTATCTCTTTTCAAGGGTAAGAGACAAACAAACAGTACAAGGCAATAGATCAACTCCTAGATCTACCATTTTGTCCCACTAGATTTTCCAAATGTTATAGTTAACTTTAACCCTTTTTGTTTTTGGCAGAGTATAGAAACTCAGTTCAAGACATTAGAATCTCTCTCACGGAGAAGGTCGCTTGATAACCTATTTCACAATAGCTTTTCACCTAAGCTATTACACAAAAGTTTGTCGAAAGAAAACCTGTCTACTAAAGATTACAGAATCTAAATAGCAGACAGAAATGCAAATATAAGGACAGGAAAAACAGTATTTAAGATTAGAAAATCATTTTAGAATACAAAACTGTTTTTCAAAAGAAATTGTTATAAAATTTCTTTTCTCGTTTAAAGATAAAATGTAAAGTATTAAGATGAAAAGAAATAAGGGGATAGAGAGTAAGTTTTGAGAGATAAAAGATATGATCAATGGACGAATACTCTTAAAACGAAAACTCTTTTCTCCACGTCTTTTAAGGACAAAATACCCATTTTATAGAGAGGGATGAGAATCCCGTATTTAGAAAGTGAAATCCCTTCTTCAAATCAGAATATTGACTTTCCATTTTTAGAAGATATGTAAGTCTTTGTTACCAAATCTTTTGAGTTAATATTCTTTCTTTTTAATAAGTGAATAAGAGAAATTTTAACTTTCCTTTAAAAATAAGATTTTCAAAAATAAAAGAAATCTTTTTCGAAATATTTACCAAAAATGATTTGAGATGGAATCTCTTTCATTAAGGTAAGAAGATAAAATTAAGATTTTGGATCTCTTTAAAAAAAATTTTCCGAAAATGAAGAGCATAAAGATCTTATCTGATTTATTCTTATTATCAAAATCGTTAGAGACAAAGTCTCTCTAATTTAGGTAAGTGAATAAATTTCGAACCTTTTATGAAGATAATTTTTCAAAAAATTAAAAACATGCTATTTTCTAAGATATTTATTATTAAAAATGATTGAAACAAGATCTCTTCCATTTTTAGGTAAGATAATCAAGGAACGAAAAAGGCTTTTGATTTTTAAAGAGTTATTTTCGAAAAATCCTTGATCAAAAGAGAAAAAATTAGTTTTGTGCTTATAAATGGATGTTCTCACTATCCTACAATGAATCCTAAAAAATCTAACCACTAAGGTCTTCAATAGTCTTCATGATCCTTGAAATTGTACGACTTACTTTGTTTATTTATTAGCTTCCTTATATAATCTGCATAAAAATATTATTAGCACAAATAATATAATTTAAATTTATTTATTTTGTTTCATTCATCAAAATCTCGAGATAAATATTTGACCCTTGAGCCAACAAAACTTATTCAAGATTTCAAATGCTCCATATGGGTCTCTAGGATAGTTAGTAGCCTGAGTGCTTTTTATTATCATATCATCTACGTATACTTCCATAGTTCATCCAATCTGATCTTGAAACATGATATTGACCAACCTTTAGTATGTGGCTCTTGCGTTTTTTAGTCCAAATGGCATGACTTGATAATAATAGATTCCCTATCAGTGATAAAGCTCGTTTTTTCCTCATCTCGTTCATTCATTCTTATTTGATGGTACCCAGCTGCTGCATCCACAAAACTATACACTTCATAGCCGGCTGTTAAATCTACTAGCTGATTTATATTAGGTAGAGGGTAAGGATCTTTGGGGCATGCCTTATTCAGATCGGCAAAGTCAACACATAACCTCCATTTTCCATTAGACTTTGATACCAAAACCACGTTCGCCAGCCATTCTGGATAGCTCACCTCCCTTATAAACCCTGCTTTCAAAAGTTTATCTACTTTAGTTGCTATAACCTACTGTCTCTCTGGGCCATGATTCCGCTTTTTTGTTTTATCGGTTTAAACCTTAGATCAATGTTGAGCTTGTGGGATATGGTATCAGGATCAATGCAAACTATGTCCTCTACGGTCCAGGCAAAGCTGTTAATATTATCTTCTAAAACTGCCTTATTATTATCATGTACCTATCTCGGTAGATTGGCTCCCAACATCAAGTTCTTCCCTGTTTCACTTCCCATGTAATCAGCTCGCCCACAGGTTTTGGGCTGGAATCTACATTATGTCTGGAGATATTAAAAGGTTGGTGTTCGATTGGTTTTGTGGGTGGTTCGCCTTCTAGCATCCATATGATTGGTAGGGCAAGAGGCAACCCTTTCAGTGCTATCATATATGCTTCCTGAGCTACCTTCTAGTCTCCCCTAATAGTAACAATCTTGCCCATATTGTAGTAAAACTTCATGGTGAGGTATCTAATACAAATGGCCACTTCCAGTTCGTACAGGGCCGGCATACCCAATATAGCATTGTATGGAAAGTGAATGTCCACCACCATAAATTCCAATTTGAGTTTCCTCGATGAGATTTTGGTTCTGAGCTCTAGGGTTATGTCTATGGACCCAGACACTTACACAGGTTTTCCCGCTAGGCCGACTAAAGGGGTCCGAACAGTTTTAAGCCTCGCCTGGTCTAGTTTCAAAGCCGGGAATACCTCCATGGTCAACAAGTTCACCGCTGTAATATCCTCAACTTTATAGTTCTTGCTATTCTAGCTTTTTCGTTGAATTCGATTATCCGAATGAAAGGAAAACCTAGAATAATGGGAAACACTATATATTGAGGATGTGAATATTAATTAAATGGTAATGAATGTGATTACAAATCAATTTGAAAGATTAAAGTGAGTTAAAGAGGAATGACTTCTCGGTAAAGCACGATTTTACTCGAAAACTGGTAATTTGAGTATGAATTTTTTTAAGTGGGGTTTAAACTATTAAATAAACTTGGTTGATACCTAATAGGACTAAAGTAAAGTGATTAAAAAGATTAGAGTGCCAAAGGATGAAGGGAAAACAAAAGGGAGGATTATAGTGCAATTTTCATTTAAAAGACATGGAAGGAATTTTTAATAATGTTTATTATATATTTTTATGAAGAGGTGGAGATAACCACGCCATTTTCCACCCATTTTCACAGTCCAAGTCGGCCAAGAAGAGAGGAGGAGGGTTTTGATTAAAAATGAAGCAAAAAGGAGGTGAAAATCAAGGAATTTTCAAGTAATTCTTAAGAAAAGGTTAGTTATCTTCACTTCCTCCTTCTTTTCTATGGATTAATTTTTGAATTCCATGAACTTTGAAGTGAGGTGCTTGCTTGTTCATTCTGATTTGGTGAAGATGAAGTGATTAGAATTGATTTTAAGGTGATTTAAGATGATTGAAATTAGTTATGCATGAATTCAAAGTCTAATTTGCATAATTCACCAAGATGGATGATTTTGAGTTTGTACTTGATATGCCATGACCTAGGGATTCTAATATATCTTATATTATGATGTTATGTAAGTAATAGAAGAGTTGAATTGCATGAATTGGTGTTGGAAGTGAGTTGAGAATGCTTAAGCAAACATATCATTGTTGGACTTGTTACAGTTGGGCTGCCTGAAATTCAGCTTCTGTAATTGACCTATTTGACTAAGCAAATGAACTTCAAAATTCATGAAATTTTATATGGAGATAGGCTGAGATGTTGGGTAGGTCATGTTAAAAGGGAAAGGCCATTGGATAAAAGGAAATGGAGTTACAATGAAATCAATGCAGGCTGCTCAGCATGAGAAAAACTGAAATTCAGATTCTATAATTATGTCATTTGATAATGCAAATGAGCTTTAAAAATTATGAAATTTTACAGGGCAGTACCCTAAGATGTTGGGAATATGCTGTAAAAATTTCAGGGCAAATGAATATGAGAAATTTAAGATATAGCCAACGGAATGCAAGCTGATCAAATGCTGAAATTCTGCATTACATAAACATTTAATGAATTTAGCATGCCATTGACTTCTATTGTTTTAATTGTTATTATTATGTTTCTAGGATGTGGTTAAGTGTTGGATATGAAGTGTTTCATGCTTAAACTAAGGCATATGACACTTGGACAAGCATAGTGAAAAGGAAAGAAAAAGCATGACACTGCATTCTAATGCTTAATTTGCATTCCTACAGAAGTGCATGTGTGTACATTGTGTAGTATGAAGTTAATGTGAGTATTAATCTCATGCTACAACTTTTGAGAGTAAGGGAGTTGAGGAGAGGGTGGTCGCTAGAGGAAAAAGGCTAGGGGAGCCTTCTAGCTCAGGTTAGTGCATTATTCCTTTCCTACTTTTATTCAAACAAAATGAGATTGATTTTGCAAAATATTTTCAATGGATTTACTTTACGAATCATAATTATAAAAAGCATTAATGATTTCATAAGTTTTTAAAGAACAAAGCCTATTTTGAAATCATACGACCTAATTACACATGCAAATAAATTTTATAATTCTTATACCTTGAAAGAGAAGGATGGTGGCCAATTGATAACTGTAGTATGAGGGGTGGCCGTGACTGAATGATTTTAGTAGTGTTTGCGAAATGAAATGTTGCCCATAGTGATTTTAATATTATTACATGAATGGAATGGTTTAAAAGTCTTACAGATGATATAGACATGGTTATTACCCCTAATATCACTTCATTTGTTGAAGTTGATATTACGATTGATTGAACATGGATATCATCACTAGATGATATATGATTGATATGAAATTCTCCCTCCATGTTGAGGTTGTAGATTGCTCCCTCTTCTATTGAAATCATATCACAGATTGAGGTTGTAGATAGAAGGTTTAGATGTGCACATTAGACACTGATAGCCCTCGGAATTGATTCTATAAAAGCTGTAAAGACTACATTATGAATTTATGATTTAAATGGTATTGTTTTTGTTTTATGAATTATGATAAATTTGTGGGTTTAT
The DNA here is from genome assembly GCF_041381405.1 of Jatropha curcas. Taxonomy (NCBI): domain Eukaryota; kingdom Viridiplantae; phylum Streptophyta; class Magnoliopsida; order Malpighiales; family Euphorbiaceae; genus Jatropha; species Jatropha curcas. Next base: position 9,335,798 of record NC_143157.1, on the reverse strand, counting down.
GAATTATGCTTCATTATTTTCCTATAAAGCATTTGATTTGATAAATTTGTGTTTGTTTTATAATAGTACACCACTAAGCAAAATGCTTAGCGATAGTTGCTTTTGTGCTATCGCAAGAAAAGGAAAGGAAAAAGAACTAGGAGATGATCGTTTTTATTTGATGTAGATAGTATGCTACTGATGTAGCTATTGTATATTTGACTTTTTTTTTTTTTTTGGAGTATGTATGATGTATTAAACATTAACAAAACATCTATGTATATTTAAGCAGATACATGTAAATTATGATTGTATGAATTTTTCTATTATGTATCTAATGATTGAAAAGGACTCCAGTATGTAATTAAATCATCCATGGGCTTATGATTTATGGAACCATTATATGTTTTTGATAATATAATTGATGTTTAAGAAATCATATTGAGCTTAATGGAAGTTATGTTTCATATGTTTAGTAAATTACGGAAAAAGACATTTCTTTATAACATATGAAAGAACCAAAATGAGTTTTACATTTAATAACTAAATTTACTTTTCTATAAGATATAAATGAAAGAATCAACAGTATTAAGTCCCTTGTAGTATACTTAGTAAGCATTTATAAGACTTAAGTGCGTATTAAGTATATTACGGGCGACATGCCATGTCTTACAGTAAGGTAAGGCGTGACATGTGTCACACCTTAGGCAAATCCCACATCGGCTAAGCACAAGGTGGAAGTAATGTACATAAAGGGTGGCAGTCTTGAACTCGTGTAAGGCCTTTTGGGTGGGTTGCAAAGCCTGCCTGAAAACAAAACCGTGAGGGGGACGACGATACGTAACGCCCCAAAGCGGACAATATTACACAAGGGCTGGGCTGTTACAACCGCACTACTTTCATCCACCAACAGTCTTTTTATCAAAAAATTTTCCAAAATCCCCTCAATTACTAGGGCATCATTATGTGGGGCATGAACAAACTCATCACCAACAGTCTTTTTATCAAAAATTTTTCCAAAATCCCCTCAATAACTAGGGCATCATTATGTGGGGCATGAACAAACTCATCATCGACTTCAGAGAATGATATGGGCGGTCTGGTGTTCGGCTTCTGCTGGGTAGAAGGGAATAGATATCACTGGCTCTCCTTTTTCTAGCTGTGAATACTCAAATTTTGAGGCTCGAAAAGCCAGTTTTCTCGGACTGTAAATAGTCCGGTCGGACCAGAGGCCATTTTAGAAATTTACCGGAAGTATGCCAATATGGTACTTAAAACGTCTGGAACGTCGCGAGGATCGCGGAACTGGTCCCGGAATATTTTTTTGGAGGTCCGAAACTCCCGAAAAAGCCTCCGGAACGTAAAATTAGAAAGTCCGCGGGCCGCGGCGGTGGCAGCAGCCGCCCTTCACGGCGGCGGCCGCCGCCGGCGACGGCGGCTCCGGCTACCGTACCCGGCGGCCGAGCCGCCGAGGTCCGGCGGCCCAGCCGCTGAGCCTTCGGCGGTCGGGCCGCCGGCCCCCGGCGGCCCAGCCGCCGGTCTCCAGCGGTCGAGCCGCCGAGCCCGGCGGCCCAGCCGCCGAAACAGTCCGATTTTTGCTATAAATAGCAGCCCCGGGCCTCCTATTTTCGGCACTCAGTCTGTGTTAACGGACGCTCCTTCTCCCCTACGCTCCTTGCGATTCTTTACTGCTTTTCTGCATTTTTAATTTTAGATTTTATCGCTTTCTTGCCTTGTTACTTGGTCACTAAAATTAAATTAATTAAAATTCCCTTAACGTGGAGCTTAACTTGGAGTTAAGAAGTGGCCGTCGACTAAATCAGGTATATGAACTAAACTCTGCTTATTTAATTTTAGCATTTCATGCATGCTTATCTTCTACTCCTAATAATTCTACAACTGCATAAATGCATTACATGTCATCATTAGGCAAATAAGCTGCCTCAATAAATAAATTTAGGCTAATGCCCGGTTAATTAATAATCGTGGTATTAAAGCCTAAAATCCGACAATATTGGCCTAAAAAGACCTAGTTAATCAATAACTACGGTTAATTGCCTTTATTTCGGACAGGCTGGCTTAAGTCCAATTAATCAATAATTGTGGCTAAAAAGCCTTAATCAATCACATGTTGGCAACAAATTGCCTACAATTAAATCAACCACATTTTGGCAACAAATTGCCCACGGTTCAATCAATTTTTGGCAAACAAATTGCCTATAAATTAGATTAACCACTTTTTAGCGACAAATCGCTTAAATCACAATTTTTGGCTAAAAGCCTTCAAACAATTGCTTTTGGCAAATAAATTGCCTTAAGTCAATCAATTTTGGCGACAATCGCCCAATCATCAACTTTTGGCAATAAATGGTCTAAATCAACTCATTTTGGCTAAAAGCCTTCAAAATAGTCAATCTTTTGGCTAAAAGCCTTAAAATCAAGCATTTTGGCGACAAACGCCTAAATAATCACCTTTTGGCAAACAATTGCCTAAATCACTCTCTTTCTTGGCTAAAACCTTAATCATTTTGGCAACAAACGCCCAATCAATTTTCGGCAACAAATTGCCTAAATCAATCTTTTGGCTAAAAGCCTTCAAATAAGCACTTTTGGCAAGAATAAGCCCAAGCATCAATTTTTGGCGACAAATCGCCCAACAAAACAACTTTTGGCAAGAATAAGCCCAAACATCATTTTTGGCAATAAATTGCCCAATCAACACTTTTGGCAACAAATGCCTAATCAAATCAATCAATCTTTGGCAAAAAGCCTAAACAAAATGCACAAAGCATACACACACTCATGCATAAAGCATACCCATTCAAAGCCCTTCAAAGAAGGCCTATCGAACTACCTTGACTTTGATCTTCCATTCAAACGGAAGTACGTAGGCACGTTCGGGATCTAACCCCGAGCGGCAAGTCAAAATCACATAAACATTTTTCATTGGTCCAAATTGCATCATTTACCCTGCAAAGCATTCATTGTTTTGGTTAGTTTATCAGCATGACATAGTCTCGGGATCCACCTCGGGTTCGTAGACCATGCCTTAAACATTGAGATAATTAATCTAGTAATTAGGTTAATTAAAATTGGAGTCACTTAGGGTTTTTTCCTAGTTTGCCCTAAAATAATTAAACAAGGTGGCGACTCACACATCACGTGCATTTCTTCCTTAGTCACATGCATTTGTATGCTTGATATTTGGGGAGGGGTTCACAGTTTGGCGACTCTGCTGGGGATTTATGTAATCTTTTTGCATAAAGTGGACTACGATTGCTGCATTAACTAACCAGCCCTTCTTTAGGGCATTATTTTACTATGCTTTATTTTGCAGGGTACCTTGACATGAATCGAGTGTTCTTTCTTTAAGAATACCTGATGAGAAAATTTGAACTTAATTGACAAATTTGATTAAAACATTTAAATTTGTTGACTTATCGGCACGATTGAGAATCTTTTTCTCCATTGCATAAAAAATGAATTTCAAATGAATTTCTTCTCTCTCTGTTCAAACTTCTGAGTCTGGATAGCAAGTAGCGCTGATCGGCAGGTCTCTTTGATTATGTCGACGGACAGCCAAAGCGTCCTCCCTGTTACTGCAAACCGCCCCTAATCCTTTTGGGGGTGGCCCATGGGTATGCGTACCGTTGGACCCACGTGAAACTCTTTGTTTCACTTGTGGTTAGGTATATCCATACTCAAGGTTCAAGGGTCCCTTACAAGCCAATTCTCTATTTGAATCATAGCCTATAGAACTTATCCTTTAGGACTGTATGCACCCAATGATACGAATCATATCATTAAACGAAGTATGACGTGATGTTGTGCGCATTCCTGACATATCATCACATTAAAAAGAACATTCCATTTCAAAAGCTGGAAAATCACATTTTGGTCCCTGAGACCTGGAAAATTACATCTTGGCCCCTAAGGCCCAAAAATTCCAAATTTGGCCCCAAAGGCCCAAAAGTTCACAATTTGGCCACAGAGGCCCAAAAATTTCCAATTTGGCCATAGAGGCCCAAAAAATTTCCAATTTGGCCCCAAAGGCCCAAAAATACCCAATTCGGCCACAGAGGCCCAAAAATTTCTAATCCGGTCCCAGAGGCCCAAAAATTCCCAATTTGGCCCCAAAGGTCCAAAAGTTCACAATTTGGCCACAGAGGCCCAAAAATTTCCAATTTGGCCCCAAAGGCCCAAAAATACCCAATTCGACCACAGAGGCCCAAAAATTTCTAATCTGGTCCCAGAGGCCCAAAAATTTCCAATTTGGCCACAGAGGCCCAAAATTTCCGATTTGGCCACAGAGGCCCAAAAATTCACATCTTGGCCCCTAAGGCCCAAAAATTCACATTTTGGCCCTTAAGGCCCAAAAAAAAATTTTTTTTGAGAACTAGGGGCCTTTCGAAAAAGTCGAGGTGTCCAGCCCTAAATACCCTACCTCACTACCCTATCTCCCATACCCTATGAAAACACCTTATATAGGATAGTCTAATCGTTTTGACTATGTCCTTTCACAGGTACCTCTCCAAAGACCACCTGTACCCGAAACACCAACTGAGCTCTCACCCACAAGTCCAACAACCCCGACTGCACCAATGGCATCACTGTCTGACATCCAAAATCTCATTGAACAACTGGAGGCCAGGATGGAGGCCAGAATGAATGAGGCCTTAGCTGCACAGAGGACTGCCCTAATAGCTGAACTAGGTAATGGTAATGGAAATGGGGCTTCAGCCGGGGGAAGTGGACCTACTACCTCCAACCAGGGTCCTGCTGCTGAACCAACAAACCCTACCCTAAACCTGGATGACGTGCCCTCCAGAACTGCTTCTGAGCTGGAAGCTCAAAAAATGAGAGAAAAACTGGAACTCCTAGAAAGGTCTATCACTGCCCTTAAGACACACAAGGAAGTGGTGGACATGGACTCCTTGTCCTTGTTCCCTGAAGCAAGACTGCCCACGAAGTTCAAAATGCCCAGCATGGACAAGTTTGACGGAACCACTTGTCCCAAAATGCACCTGAAAATGTATATGGGTGCCCTCAACCCGTTTGGCCTGAACAGTGAGCTCCTTGCTCAGTTGTTTCAGCAATCTTTGACTGGTGCTGCATTAAGATGGTTTGTAAGCTTGGATCGTTCCAAAATGAAGAATTGGGAGGACATATGCAATGCTTTCAACACGCAGTACCATTATAATATCGAAGTGGATGTTACCCGGAGGGAACTAGAAACCACTAAACAAAAGAACAATGAGCCCTTTTCCTCGTTCCTTTCGAGGTGGAGAGCCAAAGCTGCTCAAATGATCAACCGACCCTCTGAACAGGAACAAGTTGACATAATAATCAAGAATTTACTGCCTATCTACCAGTCACAACTTCAAACACAGTACTTGCCTACGTTCCAATCGCTCATTGCGACTGCAACTAAGGTGGAAGACTTAATCCAGTTAGGTCAACTCAAAGAAGACTAATACAAGAAGCAGAATCATGCTGGACTTTGAAAAACCATCTACAAGACCTAGTTGCCAATGGGTCCATCATCACCAAGAGCAAGCTGAACATCAACCAATCCCTTGCCTAACCATGGGATTAATGCAAAAAAAAAATTTACTAAACAAGAATTGTTCGATCCTTTCGAACTTTTCTTAGAAATGAATGAAGTTTGTGTCTGAAAAGGTTGAGATCAAACCTCCAAAAGAGCAAAGGAATTGTTCAAGACCAACAACAACCTGTCTGATCGATTTAAGCATCGAGAAGAACAAAGTTACTGCAGTCAATCCAATTCTAGTCCATCACAGTCCACCTAGAGTCTATCTTTTAGGATCTAGGTTTTTTTCTTTTCATTTTCATTTCCATTCAAGTTTTCATTCAATTCAAATTTGTAAATCTAAGTGTCTTTTCTACACAATTTTTGTCTTATCAATAAAAAGGGATCAGTTTATGTTCCAATCATGTTTATACTCTTTCCTTATCCTTTCCTGTGAAAGCAAAAAAAATCGAAAAAAAATAATAAAAAAATGATGATGATAAGAAAGATAATAAAAAATTGGCAAAGAGAAATGCATTCATTTGCTTTGCATCAATCAAAGCTGGGGGCATCCTAAGAAGCACCATCAAAGGGGAAGTTTTGAAGGGTAATCAGGGAAAGGATCCAGCAAAGGGTACGCAAGACTTCCAAGGCAAAGCCGATTGAAGGGGTTAGGGCCAGAATGGTTTCTCCGAAAACCCAGGAATGGAAGATGCTCCGACAGAGAGGTGTCTGAATTTTGAGCTTAAAAGCGACAGAATAAAGAAGTTATGTTTGGAATTGGGTTGGGTCTGCACGAAGTCGCAATGCTATCCATACACTACTCAAGTCATCTCAGAATCAAGTTGCCTCGAAATTCTTTATGGAGAGGCTGTTTCTAAGTAAGCAAAAGAAAAAAATGGATCAAAAGGAACTTCTGCACAAAAGAAAGAAATCAAGGACAAAGCTACAGGAAATCAGGTTGTCAAAAACGGGTCGACTGCAAGCTCTCCTTTAAATTCAAGCCCATCAAGGGTAGATGACAAATCATTTCAGCCATAAGGACAAAGACCAAGCGGCTGCTCACATTTTGAAAAAGCAAGTTAAAAGAAGCAGTCATTTCCACAAATCGGATGACAACAAACACCTTGAAAATCAAGCGCCAAGCATGGCACGAGTACAAGTGTCCTTATAAACAAGGATCATTTCTCAAAACAAGGAAAAGGAAGAGTCTCCTCAAAATTCCTTATGGAGAGGAGAACCATTGAGGAAATAAGTTTCAAATTCAGAGGAAGATAAAGTTCAAGAAAAGGAATCAAATTAACCTCAAGAATTTAAACATGGCGAAGCCACAAACTCAAAGCATAAAAGCTTCTTCAACACTCAACCCACTCAAGTTACCACCACAATGTGGGTATTCAAAACTCTTTGTGATGAATACAAGTCATATTTCAGTCAACCAGTGGTAAAACCACTACAACAACAAAGTCAGATTCACCTAGAGTCATCACTATCATACGAGCTCGAGTCAATAAATTGATTCAACATCATCAAAGTCGAGAATGAATCCCGTAAAGACATCAAGCCGGGAAGGAATCCCGCGAAGAAATCAAGCCAGAAATGAATTCTGCATCAACATCAAGTCGGGAAAGAATCCCGCAAAGACATCCAGTCGGGAAGGAATCCCGCTAAGACATCAAGCCGGGAAGAAATCCCGCGAAGAAATCAAGCCGGGAAGAAATCCCGCGAAGAAATCAAGCCGAGAAGAAATCTCGCGAAGAAATCAAGTCGGGAAGGAATCCCGAAGAAATCAAATCGGAAATGAATTCCACAATCAGCATCAAGTCGGAATTGAATTCTGCCCCAACAGCAAGTCGGAAATAAGTTCCGTACCAAGTCAGAAATAAATTCCGCACCAAGACGGAAAGGAATTTCGCACTAACATCAAGACGGAGATGAATTCCGCACCAGCCGAGCACGAAGTTCGCATCCCGAAAGGAACTACGAAAGACCTGATTCTCCCCATCCCCCGAAGAGTTCTTGGAGATACGTAGGCAGCCGAAAAGGCGCGGTCACAAACATAAGTTGGCATCATAAATAGCAATTTCTCTTTGCCAATGTAAAAAAATAAAAAAAAAAAGAAAAGAAAAGAAAAATAAAAGCTGGAGCTGAAAACCCGAAAGGGCAGTCTAGGCAAAAGTTAGGGCAAAGAACCTGCTAGAGTAGAAAACCCGAAAGGGCGGCTACTAGGCAAAAGTTAAGGCAAAAAACAAAAAAAGTGCTTTCATGAATTCTCTTAGAGAGTCCATTTTTGTAGGATAAACAGCAAAGTATGTCCTTACAAAAAAAAAAAAAAAAATCCCTTTCAAAGGTCTCCATCACCAATGGTCATTCCACAACGAGTCACAAAAATCGAGTCATTCTCAAAAGTTCATTTTGAAAGCGTCACTCTTTGAGACATTCCTTGAAAAAAAAGAGAGAGAGAGGAAAATGTTAATTCAATCCCCGGGGTTTCCAAAACAACCCTAAAAATGGCAAACATAATCGTTGAGAGGTAATTCTTTAATACCTCATCTCCACTCAGACCATCGTTTCTTCGATCCTTTCAGACGAGCGTGTCATCCACATTATCCGTTTCCTCGAGTCATATAAGTGGCTTTGTTCTCTTTGATTCCTCAATCGATTGGACAAGTACAACACCAATGTTTTGGAGTATTCCATGGTCAGCACCATTCCGGGGGCAAGAAGTGATAAGAACCTTCACCATTCTCCCATCACAGAAGTAATCACGAAATTTTTTAGTCTTTCATTAAGAAAAAATTCTAATAAGGGCATCAATTCTCTCAAGCAGGGGGCAAAATCCTCCAAGTCGGATTCAGGGGCAAGTGTTATGAAAAAAAAGACATGCGCCACCCAGGGTGAAACCCAACCATCGTCAAACCCAGGGTAGAACCCGGTTAATGGTTAACCTTTTTTACATAAAACCTAGGGTGAAACCCTAACCAATAACCAACCATTTTCCACCCAAAATCAAGCCGTTTGATCATTTCGACTTTAGGTGGACCCTTGGTTCTCAAAGAAAAAAAACAAAAATAAAACAAATCTCTTTTCAGGCCCTCACTAAGAGGCAAAATCTCTTTTCAAGCCCTCATTAAGAGGCAAAACATCTTTTCAAGCCCTCACTAAGAGGCAAAACATCTTTCCAAGTCCTCTAAGAGGCAAAATCTCTTTTCAAGCCCTTTAAGAGGCGAAACATCTTTTCAAGCCCTCACAAAGAGGCAAAACATCTTTCCAAGTCCTCAGAGAGGCAAAATCTCTTTTCAAGCCCTCATTAAGAGGCAAAACATCTTTTCAAGTCCTCATTAAGAGGCAAAATTTCCTTTTAAGTCCTCTAAGAGGCAAAATTTCTTTTTAAGTCCTCAAAGAGGCAAAAACATCTTTAAGTTGCAAACATAAATCCATGCATTTGATCATTTCATTAAAAAAAAAAACCAACGGCGGGGTTTCCTCTTCTGCCCATCCTCAAAATTTGCTCCTTCAGGCAGCCACTAGCTCTCATAAATCATTTTTATGATAGCCAGTGGGGGGGCAACTGTGAATACTCAAATTTTGAGGCTCGAAAAGCCAGTTTTCCCGGACTGCAAATAGTCCAGCCGGACCGGAGGCCATTTTGGAAATTTACTGGAAGTATGCCAATATGGTACTTAAAACGTCCGAGACGTCGCGAGGATCGCGGAACTGGTCCCGGAATATTTTTTGGAGGTCCGAAACTCCCGAAAAAGCCTCCGGAACGTAAAATTAGAAAGTCCGCGGGCCGCGGCGGTAGCCTCTATCGCCGGCGACAGCGGCTCCGGCTACCGTACCCGGCGGCCCAACCGCCGGCCTCCGGCGGCCCTGCCGCCGATGGCCGCCGAGACCCGGCGGACCAGCCGCCGGTCTCCGGCGGTCGAGCCGCCGAGCTCGGCCGCCGAAACAGTCCGATTTTTGCTATAAATAGCAGCCCCGGGCCTCCTATTTTCGACACTCAGTCTGTGTTAACGGATGCTCCTTCTCCCCTATGCTCCTTGCGATTCTTTACTGCTTTTCTGCATTTTTAATTTTAGATTTTATCGCTTTCTTGCTTTGTTACTTGGTCACTAAAATTAAATTAATTAAAATTCCCTTAACGTGGAGCTTAACTTGGAGTTAAGAAGTGGCCGTCGACTAAATCAGGTACATGAACTAAACTCTGCTTATTTAATTTTAGCATTTCATGCATGCTTCTCTTCTACTCCTAATAATTCTACAACTGCATAAATGCATTACATGTCATCATTAGGCAATTAAGCTGCCTCAATAAATAAATTTAGGCTAATGCCCGGTTAATTAATAATCGTGGTATTAAAGCCTAAAATCCGACAATATTGGCCTAAAAAGACCTAGTTAATCAATAACTACGGTTAATTGCCTTTATTTCGAACAGGCTGGCTTAAGTCCAATTAATCAATAATTGTGGCTAAAAAGCCTTAATCAATCACATGTTGGCAACAAATTGCCTACAATTAAATTAACCACATTTTGGCAACAAATTGCCCACGGTTCAATCAATTTTTGGCAAACAAATTGCCTATAAATTAGATTAACCACTTTTTAGCGACAAATCGCTTAAATCACAATTTTTGGCTAAAAGCCTTCAAACAATTGCTTTTGGCAAATAAATTGCCTTAAGTCAATCAATTTTGGCGACAATCGCCCAATCATCAACTTTTGGCAATAAATGGTCTAAATCAACTCATTTTGGCTAAAAGCCTTCAAATTAGTCAATCTTTTGGCTAAAAGCCTTAAAATCAAGCATTTTGGCGACAAACGCCTAAATAACCACCTTTTGGCAAACAATTGCCTAAATCACTCTCTTTCTTGGCTAAAAGCCTTAATCATTTTGGCGACAAACGCCCAATCAATCAATTTTCGGCAACAAATTGCCTAAATCAATCTTTTGGCTAAAAGCCTTCAAATAAGCACTTTTGGCAAGAATAAGCCCAAGCATCAATTTTTGGCGACTAATCGCCCAACAAAACAACTTTTGGCAAGAATAAGCCCAAACATCAATTTTGGCAATAAATTGCCCAATCAACACTTTTGGCAACAAATGCCTAATCAAATCAATCAATCTTTGGCAAAAAGCCTAAACAAAATGCACAAAGCATACACACACTCATGCATAAAGCATACCCATTCAAAGCCCTTCAAAGAAGGCCTATCGAACTACCTTGACTTTGATCTTCCATTCAAACGGAAGTACGTAGGCACGTTCGGGATCTAACCCCGAGCGGCAAGTCAAAATCACATAAACATTTTTCATTGGTCCAAATTGCATCATTTACCCTGCAAAGCATTCATTGTTTTGGTTAGTTTATCAGCATGACATAGTCTCGGGATCCACCTCGGGTTCGTAGACCATGCCTTAAATATTGGGATAATTAATCAAGTAATTAGGTTAATTAAAATTGGAGTCACTTAGGGTTTTTTCCTAGTTTGCCCTAAAATAATTAAACAAGGTGACGACTCACACATCACGTGCATTTCTTCCTTAGTCACATGCATTTGTATGCTTGATATTTGGGGAGGGGTTCACACTAGCTGAATTACTATCACCTCCTAATGAGCCACCAAATATGGTGTGGATTGTGCCTAGGGTGTGACATTTTTTCGACTGCTTGTCCTTTTGTTCACTTTTCCTCCGTGCTCTTCCAACAAATTATTTTAATTCGCCTTTTTGTACAAGGCATTGTATCTCTTTCTTTAATCACCAACAAGCCTCGGTCTCATGGCCTACATCCATATGGAACTTGCAATAATTGCTCTTATCTCGATGGGTCGAGGTATCCTCTTTCATCTTTCTAGGATAATAGGCCTGAATTTAATCGCCTTGTTCTCTTACCTAAGACAATATTTCCGAGTGTGGTCTGTTTAAAGGTGTAAATTCCTGATCTTGTTGTGGCTTGCCATCTCTTGAGTATGGCGTTTGAACAGAATAACTAGGTCATGGGAGCCGAATAGGTGACCTCCTTCGGGGCAATCGTCTCCTCAATAGAGATGGAGATCTCTTGTGTCTATAGCTCTCTTCTCTAGGCAATCTGTGTTGTTAAGCCCCATAGGCTTCGTCTAATTTTGTGTATTTGTGGGCTCGTGTCATAAGCTCGGCGAAGGTTAGGGGAGGGTCTATACTCAAACTTTCAAACAATCTATTGTACCTACAATTTTTTGCCATAGCGCTAACGACTACCTCATCATTCAAGTTCTCTACTTACATTGCCATTCTTTGAAATTTGGATACATACTGCCTCAAGGTCTCTCTCTCCTCTCTTTTTAAATCTACTAAGTCAGAAGATATTTTCTTGGATAGTACACATATTATGAAACAGGTTCAGAATGTTGTGGCCAACTAAGAGAAGGAATGAATGGATCTTGTCTTCAGTGTTTGATACCACTCTTGGGCTGCCCCTTTTAGGGTAGTTGGGAAGAACTTACATATTAAATCTTCCGAATTGATTTACAAATACATCATAATCCGAAAGGTTGCCAGATGGCTCCAGAGATCGGTAGATCCAAAGAATTGGAACGTAGGAAGCTTGAACTTTGGTGGAAAGGCTGCGGCCAAAATATCAGTTGATAAGGGTGAGTACTGTCAGAGTCCATAATCTCCTGTTTCTCCTGTCTCTCTACACTTCTAAACTAGCTCCTTGACAACATTCCGGAGATTTGCTCAATCCATAATTGGTTGGGTGCGACTTAGTTTTTGGCTATTAGGGATAGTCATACTAGGGTCCACCTCTGATTCTGCATGGTATCGATCAGATACCGAGTGATTTTCGTGTTTAGGCAAAGTTGGGAGTAGGCTATGCTCTTGGTGAGGAGGGTTCACCGACCTAGGAGGTGGTATTGGCTCGCTGTTAGGTTGAGGGTTCTCCAAGAGGCGTTTCAGCACAATGGTGAATTATGAATAATCTTGGGCTAGAGCAACTACTACCTGGGGATCAATGGTTAATGGAAGGACGAACGAGGATTGTTGGTTGGCCTCATCATGGGTGTTGTCTTAGCCTTCAAGGTTAAGGCACTCAGTGGGATTGGTGGCCATGTGAATCGAGAAAAAACTATGGGGAATTTTAGGGTTAAAGGTGTGTTCCATGTCATCTCACCAATTGTTATGCTCTCAAAATTTGAGGTATAGTAAATTGTGAATTAATTCCTTAATGGGGTAAACTTTGAGTATATATACCGAATCCTGAGTAGTTGTATTAAGATAAGGATTATGAATCATATATTATTTGTTAATTTGAGTTTATTTAGGAGTCTAATATTATTATTTTAATACATTTCATTATTATATATTAACAATTATATCAATAACAAAATTAAATGAGTATATAATGAGTAAAGTTAACGTACAATATATATCATAAAAGAACTAATAGTTTTAAAATACAATAATATATAATATTCTCTCAATAAGAATACAAATACTATATTTATAAATAGTTTTAATTTAGTGTGAGATTGACTGATACCTAGGTTTTATAAGAACATTATTTTTATCAATGTACCTCTAGCTATTGGGGGTTCCCAACTTCCTTTAAAATCCTGCTTAACACCTGATTTATGCCTTATTTCCTTGTTTAACCGAACTCGCAATAGAAGCAGCCGTTAACGCCGTCAACTCACTCACGAAACAACTGTCTGCTTTCCGAAAGAAAGAAAGAACTCTGGGAGGTAGAGGCGGAAAGATAGAAAGAGAGTAAGACTAAGGAAATAGAAGAGGGAGAGGAAGACTAGGGAAATAGAAGAGAAGCTGAGTATGCAGAAGTTAGTTTCTTTGTAAATGGATTTTTAAGTTTAAGCTGCAGAAAGGGGATTCTGGGGTTTTTGAAATTTTGTTGTTTGATAAAAAAGCCTAGCAACCATGGGTGATAGTGTGCTTAACAGTAAAGATTACACTTTGCTTAAAGATTTTAGAATGGAGGTTGAAATAAAAGGCGGGAATTTCTCTTTTTCGTTCTGGATTTATCTCATTAACTCCGTCACTACATTTCCCTCTATAATCATTAATCAGGTATCAGAAACTGCGTTTTCTTCTTTTGCTTTGTTATTCAATTTTTTTTCTTGTTGTTCTGCATTTGGACATTCAACTAAAATTTGAAGTTTAATGACGCTTTTAGTACCTACAGTTATCACTTGTACAATTTTTCGGCATCTTAACTTTTTTGCTTTTGATGGGTCTGTTTGATTTTTAATTTTTGGGGGATTAGTTGTGAGAAAGTTGTCACTTTTTCAAGTTTTGTTTAAATAAGCAATCTTTGCGTATTATACTTAGGTATGATGATAAAGTTTGTACCAAAGGCTCAATTTTTATAGTCAAACCTATTGCTATTTCCAAGTTCATTTCAGCTGTTGCTTGAATTGTGGTCAGTTGCAGGTTTAAATTGTGTATTCTTTTTTTCCCAATTTTTTGAAGGGATTTTGTTATTTTATCTGTCAGGTATTCATTGGGGTTTGTTTCGTGGTCATTTTAGCCTGTACCCGGAAGATCATTCAGTATCTTGTGAATGGCCATGTAGTCCTTTTTCAATAACACCTGACAGATAGCAATAGATGGATAGATATTTAGATTAAGGCAGTTTGTGTGCAGAGTCAGTTGGCTAGGCTAAAATTAATAAAATGTTTCTGTTTTGTTGTTGATTATATTCTTGGTGTTGGTGTTTGGCCAATGTTTTCTGTTCACCATCATTCATTATTGATGCTTATTTCATAGTGCAGTATACATGTTTGTTTTTGTTTTATTCTATTTCTTTTCCTGCCCTTGAAGTGAATGGCTGCATCTAAGTTGTCTTTTGGTTTGCAGATACACTCAGATATTGCCAGTAGTGCTCCTTTTCTTTGTCTGAACGAAAAGAAGATAATGATGCTTTTTCCATTGCCTCTCGAATACAAGGAAGCTCTTGATTCTAGTAATTCTGCTTCATTGTCAGAAGCACCACATATATCAATGGAGAATGAGTTTCCTCTCGAAAATTGGATTCATGTTGGATGTGGGGTATGTTTTAGAAATTCAATAACTCTTCCAATTTGTTTTTTGAGAAGTTCATTTACATAGAGGTTTTGCTCCATTACCCAATTTGCCATTAATTTGATTTTGTGGCATTGTTAGTAATTTTGTTTTCTCTATTTCTCCCTAGGATTATCAAATGCTGAATGATTGTTTCTTTACTCAGGTTTTCACTGATGTTTTGCATCTTCAAATTAATGGGGAAATTGTAGGAGAATGTCCTTTTTCTTCTTCAATCAATAAAGACTCCTTTTCAAATGGCTTGGGGAAGATAACATTAATTGGTGCTCATGGAAATGAGGGTTTGCAGGGTTATGTCTACAATGCAGAGTTCTTGCCTTTAAGTTTATCCATTAAAGACCACTACTTTAAGGTCCATGGTAGTTCTACTTCTTTATTTTTCATGATTTTTATTATTTGGATGTGCATTACTGTAGAAATTAAAGAAAGAATATGTTTTATTTCTTTCAATTGTGTTATATTTTTTAACCTCTTCTCCACTATATATATACAAAAAATTGTTCCAATATAGGAAGTAATCTAAATAGGAATAAACCTAAACTAGGAAACACAATCTTTACACTAATTAGGAATAAACCTAAACTAGGAAACACTATATTTACTTTAATCACAAAGATTTCAACACTTCCATTCAAGTTGGTGCATAGATATTACTCATGCCTAACTTGCAAACTAAAGGATGAAACAACTTGCTATGCAAACCTTTTGTGAAAACATCAGCTAGTTGCTCTTTTGAAGCTATATAGGAGACACTTATAAAACCTTCAACTATCTTCTCTTTTATAAAGTGACGATCAATCTCTATGAGCTTAGTTCGATCATGCTGGACTGGATTGTTCATAATACTGATGGCTGCTTTACTATCACAAAATAATGATATATTTGTTGTTTCAGCCAACTTTAACTCTTCCATTAATCTGCGCAACCATAGAAGTTCACAGATTCCCTGTGCCATAGCTCTATATTCAGCTTCTGCATTGGACCTTGCAACAGTAGCTTGCTTCTTGCTTCTCCATGTGACCAGGTTTCCTCCAACAAAAACACAATAACCTGAGGTTGATCTCTTGTCATCAAGGGAACAAGCCCGATCCGCATCTGTATAGCCTGTTATTGTTAAATGACCATGTTTAGAAAATAAAAGTCCTCTACCTGGAGCTGATTTTAAATATCTTAGAATCCGAAGCACTGCTTCTAAGTGAGACTCCCGAGGGTCATGCATGTATTGACTGACTAAACTTACAGCATAGGCAATATCTGGTTTAGTATGGGCAAGGTAAATCAATCTCCAACCAATCTCTGATACCTGCCAACATCAATTGAACTTCCCACTCCAGCTTGAAGCTTATGATTGGTTTCAATAGGTGATTCTGCAGGTTTACATCCCAACATACCAGTTTCTTTAAGGAGATCAATGATGTACTTTCTCTGAGAAATAAAAATCCCTTTTTCTGACCTAGCATTTTCTATCCTAAGGAAATTTCTCAACTTTTTCAAATCTTTAATCTCAAACTCCCTAGCTAACAAATTTCTCAAGTGAGTCATTTCTTCTTCATTATTTCCAGTTATCACTATATCATCAACATAAACAATAAGTAATGTGATCTTACCTTCATGATGTTTAATGAACAATGTATGATCAGCATCGCTCTGAATATACCCAAAAGAAAGCATCGCTTTACTAAACCTTTCGAACCATGCTCTTGGTGATTGTTTCAGCCCATATAATGACTTCTTCAG
Source organism: Jatropha curcas (assembly GCF_041381405.1). Taxonomy (NCBI): domain Eukaryota; kingdom Viridiplantae; phylum Streptophyta; class Magnoliopsida; order Malpighiales; family Euphorbiaceae; genus Jatropha; species Jatropha curcas. The sequence continues at coordinate 9,319,470 of NC_143157.1, read as the reverse complement.
CTTGCAAACTTTTCCTCTGGTTTTGTCATCATCAAATCCAGGAGGAATCTCCATGTACACCCCTTCTTTCAAATCACCATGTAGAAAAGCATTTTTAACATCAAATTGACGTAACTCCCAGTCAAGATCGACTGCTCAAGAAACAAAGTGGGAAATAAACGTCCTAAAACAGAAAAAAAGGGATGTCTTAATCTCCTATGCCATTGAATAACTTCATGGGAAGGATTTTTAGAAGTTCCTAACAAAGCTTGACTGTTACCATAATTTGAAAAACGACAAACGTCATCCAATAGATATAGTCCATCGTGCAAGCTACCACTGCCAATCGTTCTCCCCATATTCAGTTCCTGAAATATACAATGAGTAGGGTAACAAGTTACTTTGCAATTAAATGCTTTTGTGATTAAGCTAACGGATAACGGATTAATAGGAAATCTAGGAAGATGAAGAACAGAGTAGAGTTTAATATTGGAAGTACAGTCAATAGAACCTGTGCCAGCAATTGGTACTAAGGAGCCATCCGCAATGCGAATTTTGTCTGTGCCTTGATACTTAGAATATGTGAGGAAATGTTTTATAGAGCCTGTTTTATGTTTATTTGCTCTTGAATCTATAACCCAAGAGGGTTTTGCAATATTTGCAAGAAAGGTAAGGAAAGCATTACTTGAATTAACAAAATTAGAGGCTACAGTCTGAGTTGAGGACGAATTAAGCTATGACAACAATCGTTCCAGGGACTGAATCTCCTTATTAGAAAAGCTTCCAGCAATAGATGGTTTCTCAGATAAAGCTCCACTATCAAATATGTTTGCCTGTTGTCTAGAAGAACTGACCCGCTTTCCTCCACGCCCTTTAGTTGGGCATCCATGTAATTTCCATCAGAACTCCTTAGTGTGCCTGTTCTTACCGCAATAGTCACAAAATAATTGATCTCTATCTGAAGAACTGCTCTTTGCAGCCTGGATATGTTCTCTTGCAAAATTAGAATCAACGTTGCTTTGTCAATGGTAAATCGGTGAACCATAGCTTTCTTCCTAGTCTCCTCTTGCTGTACAAATGAGTATGCTTGTCGTAAGGATGGAAAAGGATCTCGTCCAAGAACTTGGACTCGAATCTGATCATACTCGTTATTTAGGCCAGCCAGAAAATCATACACACGTTCTACTTCAATCAACTTCTGAACTTGAGCCGCATCATCAGTACATCTTACTTGAAAGTCTTGATAGTAATCTAGTTCCTGCCATAACCCACTAAGTTTAGCAAAATACTGAGCGATAGTCAGATCTCCCTGCTTGGTTTCATGAACTTTCTATCGCAATTCATACCTCTGAGTATAGTTTCCAGTTTGTGAATACGCCTGTGAAGCAACATCCCATATCTTTTTAGCTGTATCAAGAAGCAAATATTCTCGGGAAATAGTTGGCTGCATGGAATTTATTAACCAAAACATAATAAGAGAATTCTCGGATTTCCACTTTTTAAAGGCCGGATCTATTGAAACTTCTTAGATATCCACTTGTTAAAGGCCGGATCTGTTGAAACTGGTTTAGTTGCTCCACCATTAAGGTATCCCTGCAAACCTCTAGCTTCAATGAATAATAAACAAGACCGAGACCAAGCCAGGTAGTTTGTTCCATCTAACTTCACCGGTCTAATCTGAAGTGAGGGCCTCTCTGAGTGAAAAACCATATCTACCTTCTTTCCGTCAACCATATCTTAAAAAGAAATTTAAACGGCAGCAGTGGTAAAAAAGGCAGCAGCAGTGGTGGAAAAGGAAAAAAAATTCTAAAAAATGCAAAACTGGTGCTGAAGAACTAGTAGGTCTGAGTCGCCACACCGAGTTGAGGTCGCCGGAACAAGAATTGTCGACGGAGCTCGCCGGAAACAGCCACATGCGCCGGCGCGTGAAGGACAGTCAGAATCTTCTAGAGGGGCGTGCGCAAACGCGCATGGTCGGACGGCGATGCGGTTTGGACAGAGAGCCGATCGGCGGTCGTTCTTCCTTCTAAGACGGGCGGTGACGACCAACTCCCACTTCCGGCGGTGCTGTGTGTATCTCAGACCACTTTGCAAACTGAAACCGTTGCCGAAAAATTCACGGCAATGGCTCTGATACTGTGTAGAAATTAAAGGAAAGAATATTTTTTATTTCTTTCAATTATGTTATATTTTTCAATCTCTACTCCACTATATATATACAAAAAATTTTTCCAATATAGGAAGTAATCTAAATAAGAATAAACCTAAACTAGGAAACACAATCTTTACACTAATTAGGAATAAACCTAAACTAGGAAGCACAATATTTAATTTGAATCACAAAGATTTCAACAATTACCTATTTGCAATTCAATGCCAGGAACCACCTTTACAATTGTCCATCGATGACTCATCGACCTCTGAGATTGAAGAAGACACTGATGGCATTTGGAGTATCGTTGGTGGCAAGGTAAGTTATTAACCATTTTACAGTGTTGCATTTTATAAGGGTCATGTCACAACTATTAATGTTACACTCTGAAGTAGAGTTTTATAATTTGGATTATGTAGATGATTGTATAATTTAACAGAGATGATCCTAGAACCAAGTTATTTGGTTTTCAGTCTTTGCTTAATGTTAAGTGAGAGTTGCAGATAGCAACTGAACATCTTTTAGAATAGCTGCAAGGGGGGGCAATAGTTAAAATGCATTCTGGATTGGGTGTTTGGCATGTTTTATTGACTTGGATATTCTCTTACATTAGCAAATCATATTTGTAAGCTCATCAATGAATAAACTTCCTCATCAATCAGAAGTGACATCCTACAATCCTAGATATTGCTGCTTTATTATCGGTATCAGACTTATTTTTGTTACATATTATTAAGTCTCTATATTCATCTGTTTTAATTTATCTTGTAATCATATTTTGGAAAAATATGTGCTAATGATTTGATATTAGATTGTTTGTCTCTTAGGAATTGATTTATTATATCCTAGGAGAAGTTTCGACGTGTTTCTTTCTTGAGGAAACATAAATCATAAGGGAATCTAAGTTTGCTCATCTTCTTACTGCACTTGTAACTGTATTATCATGGATTAAACTTGATGTGGAGGTTCGCCACATGTAACCGAAATTGGATCATTATGTCTATTGCAAAACATTGCTCACAAGATTGCAAGAAGAATTAAATTAATAAATGTTGAAGCCACCAAATTAAGAAATGCAAATAACTAGCAAGCACAAACACTTCTGATGAAGACATTGAATCCATGATTTATATTCATTATTATAAATCAACTGAATTAACTATCTGTAAACAAAGTGTGAAAAAGCCCCTGGATATGCTTCCCTTGCTTGTTTTTTTCTTACCTTGCTAATTAGTGAAACCTAGCTAAAATTTCATCTAGTAAGAGTTGTCAAAACCTGGTGATATGTGGCTCTCCCTTAGGTGCATGAACTACTTCATTGGTCATTCATATTGTTGGTAATTCATATTGGTCATGGATCTTAAGATTCTTTTCTTCTACTGCCCGTATGTTAAGCGGTTTCATTCCAATTGAAAATTAAAGATAATCAATTTATTATTGTTCTCCTTTTCTTATCTATGCTTCACTAAATAAAGGTTAACTAAATAGCCTCTATGGGGACTGTTTGCTGCTTTTGAATATTATCATATCATTGCTAAGAAACAAGCTTTATTTTGCTAGATTTAGATACGCACAATAAAGCAAAGGCTATCCTAATCTGTAACACATTATTTTACTTGTTTTTGTGAGTAAAATTGTGAGGTTATATCTGAATAATCAATTAAATGCAGTATGTTTGCAAAATATGCTTAGGCTCGTAGCTGTGCTGGTTAATGCATAACCACATTACCAAATTTAAAGTAACTACTAATCCTTAAAAATTTACGGTTCTAACACTGTTTAAAAAATGAACTACACAGTTCACTGTATTTTTATGCTTGGAACATTAGAAAATGTTGATTTCAATTCTATTGTTCAATGCTATGAAATTGAATATTAATTTAAACAAAATTTATCAAAAATAGGTGGAATTTCCAATGAATTCCACAAATCTAACAAAATATTTTATGCACAATATTTATTTTTCATCTTTTTCTATCTTTCATCTACTCTATCTCTCACTTCTCTTTCCTCTCACTCTCACACACTTGCTCTGATTTCTCTTTTTTACTTGTTTCTCTCTCCTTTCTCAACCAAATTTCTTTTTGTATTTGAAAACTGAATATTGATAATAAATATTAAGGTTTTTTTTTTGGTTTGTGTTTCTTATGTCAAAAAGTTGTTACATTAAGGATATTTTAGGGAAAAAAAAGACAAAAATAATTTAATTCTAGATTTATTTTAAACATAAATATATGGAATTTAATTGAATTCCCTATTTTAAGTTGTTCGATTCCAAACATAAGAATTCATTTATAAATGAGTTCTATTTTTTGACCAATGAATTCTATATTTCTAATTTATGTCCCAAATGGGCTGTAAATGTTATTTTTATTACAAGCTACTATCATTTTGTTAAGTCAAAGTACAAATACAACCTATTGACTTAAAAGTAGCAGAACATGGAGACAAAAATGTTTTTCTTTTTTTTTTTTTTTTTTTTAGTTTTCGAATGGAAAATGAAAAGTGGAAGTAGGAAACAGAAAACTACTTTCTGCAAGTAAACATAGCATTAGATTTCCTGCTGCCCCTCCCCAAATTTTCATATTTTATCTCCATGTTTCTCATTTGATGGGTTATATTTTTAAAGTACAAACCATGCTGTTATTACAGGCTTTCTTCTCATGGAAATTTTGTGTTTTTCAGGCATCTTGTCGTAGGATTTTTTCTTTAGATGTTGTTTTATCAAATGCAATTAGCCAGTCCATAAATAATGAAGCGGAGGTATGATTCCCTCGGTTTTCCATAGGAAATTTTTTGTGTTTTCCTTACTAGTTTTGGCAGATTATCTCATGTTATGCTACACATTGCTTGCTTTATTAGGTAGCTGCTTCACTTTTATATGCGGACAATGGCTTACCTGTAGAGAAGACATCTGATGCTGAAGCTCCACTTTTGATAAGCTATGACGGGATTGAATTTGCTTCTTCTGATAGGCCAAGTAAATTGTTGCATGGCCGTGCATCCTTTAAGCTCAAAATATCTCAGGTAGTGAAAAGTAGCTTCTGGTTACTTAGCCACATTCTTAGGAACATTGTTTAGTCATCTCCACTTGGGCTTATTCACTTAGCTCCGTCGTCTCATCTTCCCCCACTTCCCCTTTGTGTATATGTGTGTGGAAAGAATGTTCTTAGATAATATTTGCAACCCACAATTTTGTCACTTTGAAGAACAGTGACACTCTTATTATGTATCTATAGGCGCCTCAACATAATTTGGATAAGTTCACCATATATCTCTCTGTGTATTTGTATTCAATTATCATGAGGATATCAAATTTCTATGCAGCCAGCTGGCAGGGTTCCGTGGATTTAATGTGTAAATGTGATTTCAATTAGTTATGCTATATCCTAGACAACTACTGCCTAAAAATCACTTTGCATGCTGTCATATTTCAAAAATTTTGTTATGTATTTTCATGATTTTGATAAACATCCATCCATGCATTGGTTCTCCAAATAGTTGGTATCATAGTCACCACAGTGCTTAAATAAATCTAGTTGTTTCCTAGGCTTGGATTTACTTAAATTTTGTTTTGTACCTTGGAGATAGACATGTTGTTAGAAACATTGTTATACTCTCGTTTAGGTTGTTAATGTTTTCTTTGTGTGCTATATTGTTCCCTTCAAAGATTATTTTCACCCAAAAGAATTCTGGTCGAGGGTAATTTTCAGCTTATATTTGTTTCTTGAAGGCAATGCCATTAAAAGTTTAGATGCCAAGGTGGCGGATCCATTTCTTGTGTGCTTATGAATGTTTGTATATTCAATGAGAAAGAATACACTTAGGAACGGCATCATGATTTCCTCATTGCATAGAGCTTTGAATTTTGTGTTGATTTAAAAATTTGATTTTTTGTTGTCAATTTCAGCTTTCATCCAAATGTGATAATAGGCTGTTCTGCATTAAATTTGAATTGCCTGAATTTGGGGGATATCATTTCCTTCAAGCATTTTCTCATCCGATTCGTTGCATCTCTCGGAGTCGTAATCCTCGAACATCCTCTCTTACATGGAAAAGACCAACTTCTGCCAGTTATCCTCTCAATGGACCTCAACCGCATGGATTAGATAATGGATCAGTGGAATTTCAGCAAAGTTCCTTCCATGAAACAAAACCTAGTCCATCATCAAAGCGGGTCAAACTGGGGAAGGAAAATAATTATACACTGGAGCAACCAGATGAAGAATGCAACTCTCATGCTTGCACTGCTAATCAGGTATTATCCTTCTCAGTATTGTGGTTATCATAATATCAAAATGAAATGATCAGTAAGCAATATAATGCGGCTTGTATCTTTTTTAGTTATTCAAGTAACCTTCTCTTTTCATTAAATAGCTGAATGAGTTATGCTTGGTTATGATATTTTGCCTTACTCATGAATTTTCTTCCTCAAGAACATATGCTTTTCTGCTTGAATTTTTCAACCTTCGTTCAGTCTCCTTTTCAAGTATGCAAAGTGATGTCCTCTCAGGCCCCATGACAAAGCATGTATTCTCATTAATTTTGTAGAAATTAAAGGAAATAATATGTTTTATTTCTTTCAATTGTGTTATATTTTTCAACCTCTACTCCACTATATATATACAAAAAATTGTTCCAATATAGGAAGTAATCTAAATAGGAATAAACCTAAACTAGGAAGCACAATCTTTACACTAATTAGGAATAAACCTAAACTAGGAAACACAATATTTACTTTAATCACAAAGATTTCAACAAATTCGCATGCATTTTAAGATGAAAACAACCAGTCAAGCATATTTGTTATGTCATAAGAACCTTATATATCAAACTCTTGATAGTTGTATGCTTAATACATTTCTCACAAGTTTCATTATGTGTCTCAAGTTCTGTCTACCACTTATAAAAATGCTATTAAAATGTTTGCAGGGCATATAGTGATTTATGTCATTGTGCCTCAAGTGGGGTACAAAATAACCATAATGGATGCGATAGCAAAATATCTTTTGAGCTGAATCTTACCCAATAAGATATTAGTTTAATCCTCTTGATTGAACACTTTTAAACTTGTTATCTTGTTTATACTATGATTTAAGAATATCTAATGATTTCACTCATATTGTTTGAAGCTTTTTGTTTGTATTTTCTATGAAAAGGCTATTAAAAACTTTCTGTATTTTCATATCCAGTAGCAATTGGATCTCTTTATTTTCAAGTTGCTCTTTTCGTTTTAACTCATTTCTCCCCTGGTTGCTACATCATTCTAGCAGATTGTTTTTTGTCACCTAATTTGTGGTTAGGGATTGCAATTCACAAATGAATGCTTAAAATCATAATACTACCTATTTAGGTCCTTTGACTCATATAATCTTAGAACGTTCTGTATATTCAAATTCGGAGGATTTGTTGTTCTTGCCTTTTCTATATCTTTCCTATTTAGAGAGAGGCTTGTGTATAGAAAACTACAATTAAACACAGAAATAGAAAATCTCTTATATTCTCTTCCTCTCTTCATTACGAACGAGGTCAGAAAGGGAGACTGGACTATTGCATCATTTAGGATGATGCAGTATGGAAAAGAAAGAAAAGAATGGCAGTTACATACAGTATGGACAGATCTTACCTTCATTACCACAATGATATTTTGCATAGGTTAGAAAATATATTTGTTCTCATTGGCTTGAAACTCTAATTTTGGTTGTCGGAGCTTTTTCTTTACTTTCATCACTGCTAATGTTGTTTTGATCGGCATCTTGCTGAATCACAATTTTTGATTTAGGTTGAGGATGCTTTTAGGACAAGGTTGGATGAAAGTCCAGACAACCCTGAAGAAGTAGACAACTCAGCAACTGATTCAGAGAGTACTGAAGAAAACAATTTAAATTTCAAAGTTGCATCAGGTGGTGGCTATCCAATTTCGGACCTGACTATCTTTAAGTACTGCTTGGGAGGCTTGACTGATAGGGCTCTTCTGCTGAAGGAGGTTGCAGCCTCTGCCTCTGAAGAAGATCTTTTGAGAATTGCAAATGAGGTTTCTCTATATTCAGGGTGTTCCCATCACAGGTAATCCCCTATGGCTTCACTCATTCCAAATTTGATCATATTTAATTAATAATTCTAAGCCTCTTGAATTATGAGTGTTGAAAACCATCTGAGTCAGTGTTATTCCCTGAATCTAGCATGTGGTGCATTCTTTTATTTTTTAATTTGCAAAATGCAATGTCAACTTTACCTAGCTAGATCGCTAGTATCAATGACAGTTTTGATATGTTGTGCACAATCTTCTTACTTAAAAGGTTTAACATATGTTAAATTAACATAGGGAAGTGAATGATATTTTCAGTATCCTTTCCTTGTCTCTGCTTTTTGCTTCTAACTGCTAGAGAGCAATGAACAGTCCTTTTCTTTTCCCCATCTGAAGGGATTTTAAACCAGGTGGTCAAAATTCTCTTGCCTATCAATACACCTCCATCATGACTTTTGGGATTAGTTTGGATGCCTGATCCTTTTAGTAAAATACATGCTTTCTCTTCCAGGCATCAAATAATGATTGCAAGGGGATTGATAGTAGAAGGGACCAGAGTTTGGAATTCAATCTCACAAAACAACCATGCTGTTCATTGGGAAAATGTGGTTTTTGAGATTGAAGAGCAATTCCTGAAGATTGCTTGCTGCAATAGTAGATCACTTACAGAACAGGTTTCTCTCTATTATCTTCTTCATCAATTAATGTGAAGCACTCAAAACTACTGCTTCTGAATAAAGTTACTGTTTATAGAATGCTTTGAGAGGTTTACTGCTATAACTACTGGTATGCTATTGCATCCTTTTGCTTGATTGTTGTGTTAAGATTTATCAAAACGATTGAAGACATTTCATTACATTTAGAGATACTTGCGTTTTATGGGATCTGCGGGCTAAAATTGAATTAAGATAGGATCCCTTCCTAAGTCTTTTATTAGTCTTTGGAACTTAGAAGTTAAATTGAAAATGGCTAGGAGTGTATTACCTATCACACGGAAGTTTTTGCATAAATGAACTTGAAGCAAGAAAAAACTATGTTGCAAAGATTTTTCCATTCCTCACTTTGTTAAGATTTAAACGATGTGTCTATTAAATTTCTTTGTGAAAATATGGGGTAGTTTTTATCATAAGTTGGTCGTTAAATTCATTCTTTTATTTGATATTTTCTTTGCAAAAAATTGGGAGTCGTCAACGAACCTATTTATATGAGAGGCTTGGAGATTAGATTCCTTTTTCTGTTTGATAAATTTCTTTCAGGAAGCATTGTGCAGACTTATGGTAGAACAAGTATCCTTGAGGATTTGTCATTGGTACTGAATGTCTTGGATCGTAATGTGTGTGGTGCTAGGGTATGTGGAAACTTATAGGTAAGAATATGGGCGTGAAAGTTTCAAACAAGATTGGGAATATTTCTTTCTTTTGATATTGTTAAGAATCTTATATAGATCAAGTACCAAACCCATAAAGAGCATATATAAGAGTGGAAAGCTAATTAGCTAATTGGTTAGTACTCACCTTTTAGCATTTATTGACCCAAGCCCAAGTAAATCCAAATTGTTCAACTTTATCTTCATGGGTTTTCATCTCTTACCCAATTATTCACCTCTTCCCAAATTATATTATGGTGTCAGAGTAGCTCCCTTCCAGTTTAGTCATTTCTCAGTTCACCGGTATTGTCGATGCGTTTCAATATGGGCTTTCATTTGGATGTCCAATTCCAGCAAAGCCTGTTCAAGTTCAATTTCAGGGGGAGGATTTCAAGTTTCAAGTGTCAACTAGATGTCCAGTCCCGGTTTCACTTGGGGGTTTTAAGAATCCCACATTAATCAAGTACCAAAGCCATAAATGGCATATAAGAGTGGAAAGTTAGCTAGCTAATTGGTTAGTACTAACCTTTTGGTATTGGTTGACCTAATCCGAAGTGAGCCCAAATTACTCAACTTTATCTTCATGGGTTCTAATCTTTTATCTAATCATTCACCACTACCCAAATTACAATAGATTTATTCTGCTGTTAGTAATATTGATTTTATCCTTAATGGCATGGAAATGGCACAGACATGTGAATGGTTTTCCGTAGAAGTCCTATTTCCTAGCCAATATTCTTACCAGAGATAGGTATGTCTTGTAGTTTTGAAATTATTGTTGATTAGTTTGATTTAAGATGATGTGACTTCTTGGAGGACTTCTGTTTTCTTTTCGACTTTTTGTATGAGGTGATAGTAGCATTTCAGTCAGCCAGGGTTTGGAATACATGAATTGGCTGATTGGTTTTCGAAGAAGATAAAGGGAGAAACGGAAAGCGAGAGAGGGAAAAGAAAGAGGGGTGGTTGGGGGGGGGGGGTTTGGTGCACATGCTGCATACCTAGGAAGAAATGTGACTTTTATATCTTTTCTTCATGACATTTTAAAACCTAAAGAAAAAGGAGAGGAAGCTGGGGGAGAGGAGAGAGTTGTGGAGCACCTTTTTTCCTAATGTGTATGGGATTTTCGGTTTTTTGCATAACTCCATTCCTAATCTGCTTTCATTTAAGCTTATTTTCAGGTTTACTCAGTTCATTATATATAACAACTTATTTCAAAGTTTATTACCTTTAATTATGTATTTGGACTGCTAATCCTTATTCATCACTTTCTTCTATGAAATTTAGAAAGGTGATTTTCAACCCATTCATGCAAAAAGTACACATTTTATTAGAAATAATTTTAAATTACTTTCTTAAACTTATGTTTTTTTTAAAAAAATTTAATAATTTAATATGAAAAGTATTTGATTATTGATTTTTTAATGTTTAACTTGCAATAATGGCTTTGATTCTTAACATAATATTAGTTGTCTTTAAGAATACTGAAATAACTTTTGAAAGGTATGGCCTAATTTTATCCATTGTTTCAGGACTTTGAGATTCTAAGGAGAATTGCTGGATGCCGAGAGTATATTGCCCAAGAAAACTTTGAGAAGATGTGGTGTTGGCTGTACCCCATTGCTTTTACACTATCAAGAGATTGGATAAACACCATGTGGAGTTCAATGTCTCCAAAGTGGATAGAAGGATTTATTACTAAGGAAGAAGCGGAATTATCACTACAAGGTCCTAGGGGCCTTCAAGATCCTGGAACTTTTGTTCTGAGGTTTCCCACTTCAAGGAGCTGGCCCCACCCAGATGCAGGTAGCTTAATCGTGACTTATGTTGGCACCGATTGTACTGTTCACCACAGGCTTCTTTGCCTTGATTATATCTATAGGTATGCACTTACCTTCTTTTTTCTCCTGCTTTTCTTTCTTTTAATTGTCAAGTTATTCGTGGTGATTATATACAAACAAAAACAATCAGCTTCTGATTGTATAAGGTAATTTGAAAATCTATGTGATGACGATTTTCTAATAATGGAATGAAAGGAATAAAGAGAATAAGGGGAAGCGATAATGTGTCAAATTTTGATCTTTGGGTGGTTCTTACGGTGGTCTACTAAAATGAGTTTTTGAGGAAGTGCACAAACTTTTTTTAAAAAAATTATTATATGGGTGTGGTCTAGCAAGAGAAATTGTGATATTCATCTGAGAGTGTTGATCAGTAATTTCACTCACATACACGCTTGTCTCCATTCGCACATATAAACTTATGCATTGTTCATCTTAACTGTATAACTTCCTACTCCCCAAGTGCTATGGGTTAATGATGTCACTTCAGACATTTTCAATTGTTTAATCAATTTGGAATTTTCCCCTTTGTGGGTCCTTTCTCCATTGCTTACGGTACAAATGCCCCACTCTATTTGCAAATTCTTCTTCCAAATCTTTAAAGCATCTAACATTGCTTTTTAATTTTCTTTATTTTTCCTTCCTTTTAAACAAAAATTTAGCTCACATTGAAGGATAATATATGCATTCCTCTCTCTGTAACTAGATCAGAAGGGGGGGCTCATTCTTTCGGTCTCCCATCTCTAACTCTTATTCTTCTCTTGGTCACTCCTCATCCACTAATAGCCTCTTACATGGGTGTTGGAGGGTCCTGACCAGGACACAACCATTGGGGCCATGACTCTGGCTTTCCCTTGTGTTAAGGATTAGTTGTAAATAGAGTTCTATTAGGAGTTAGATTCCTAATTAGTTTATGATTTGTATTCCTAAATAGCTAGGTAGCATAGGAATTCATTATATATAGACCTATGTAATCGATTGATGAGATACAAAAAATACAATTACAATATATTCTCTCAACAGGGTATCAGAGCCTTCCATTAAAAAAAAAAAAAAAAAAAGAGAAATTTCCCGAAACTTCCCTTGCTAGAAGCCATTGCCACCTAGGAAGCCTTTCTAGGGTTAGTATTTTGTCTCACCACCGACCTCAGGATATTCTCCAGCCGCTGATCAGCGCCTCCCCAGAATCCGGTTGCTGCAACTCTGTTGCAGCTGTGTCGGGCAGTCTTCTGCTATTGTTGTTGCTTTAATTTGCTGAGGAAACCTATCTTTTCCCTTGTTGTGACAATTGTTTTTGGTATTTTTTGGTCATTTTCTAGTGATTCCTTATTGCATTAGGGTTTGGTACTACACCTTTGCTCTACAGTTATGGGTATTCTGCTTTGAACCTTCTCCTTTGTCGAGAGCAGTACAACCCCAATGAGTTGCATTGTGTTCCTGGCCTTCAGTGGTGCGCTCCATTTGCCAGATTTTTCTTTGCTGCGTTTCTGAATATCTGCGCTACTGGGCTTCCTCTTTGGGGCATTGATTATGGAAGCTTGAAACAGCCCTGTGAGTTGTTTTCTGGTTCAGTGAGATTTGTTTCGACAACCTAAGTGTGTTGTCTTAATTCTGCTACTACTATTTGGTTTGGGATTCTATATTGCTATAATGAAGTGGGTACAGTTGCTGAGTATGGTATTGTGCTTTGCTGAAAGTAGTAGTTTGTAACAAGTTGAGCATAATTAACATCTATGCTCCAACTTGAGGAGAAGTGTTAAGGATTAGTTGTAAATAGAGTTCTATTAGGAGTTAGATTCCTAATTAGTTTATGATTTGTATTCCTAAATAGTTAGGTAGCATAGAAATGCCTTATATATAGACCTATGTAATCGATTGATGAGATACAAGAAATACAATTACAATATATTCTCTCAACACCTTGTATTGTAGGTCACCTCGGCCAATTGTGGTTAGGGTTTTTGGTTTCATCAGTTCCTATTAGTTTAATTCGTGACTCGATTTTTATGTACAATTATAAGATCCTTGACAAGTGCCATCTGTTCTAATCAATTGCATGTTTGCTTAATGTCTAGAAACTTGACATGAGAATCTTGTAAAGTCAATGTCAATTGTCTACCTTTATATGAAACAAGACTTTCTACATTGAGAACATAGAGCTGAGAAAGAAGAAAGCTCAACTCCAAATTTATGACAAATACAATCAATTGTTGGTTTGGCATTGAGAAATTTTTCGTTTTCTAGTTGCTAATCAATTTCAAAAGGGACTGTTGAAAATAAAATCTAAAATTCAGCTATCCGATTGCATGCAATAAAAGAATGAGGATTGAATCAGTTAAATTCTTAAGTTGATGGCTTAAACTTTCGGAAAACAAGGTACTTTAAAAGGTTGCTTGGGATTTTGTGGTGGATGCTCATAGTACAATATAAAGTGAAATTTGGATTGTAGGAGTTTCTACTTCTCTTTTAGCAGTGTAGATGCTATTGTGTTTCATTGTTTCATACTGTGTTAAAGCGAACTGCGTTTGTGATGGTAATCTGTAATAATATACATGCATGAGTTACGCATGTAGGGTTGTTGTAATGTGCTCAAACAGTGGTTGCTTTTTCCATGTAGCTGCGAGGAAAGTCAAATGAATATGAGATCGCTACAAGATATGCTATTGGAAGAGCCTGAGCTCTCTCGACTGGGAAGGCAAGATATTGCTTCCTTTATTTGATCTTCTTGTATACAGGCATATAAAATGCATGATATCTCTCAACCGAGGGCATTATTTTGATGTTCATCCATTAATTTCTCCATCTTGAAAGTGCAGGATAATAAGAAGTCACTAGCTTGTCTGAGATGCTGGAGTATCCTTTTTCTGCTTTTCATTTCCGGTCAGTCATCATCTTTGTTTACTACCACCACCACCAACACCTACACCCACCTAACTTCCGCCGGGTTTTGTTTGGCAATCTCCAATCCCCCTCTTTCTAATCTTTTTGGTGTAGCTGGCCTTTTATGAATTACGATGTATATATGTAATCTTTTCATCACATCAAATACAGTTGAAAAAAAATATTGTCTAACATTAGTTTAGGGCTTTTTGTAACTATAAGTTATCTATTCAAAGAGTTTGACGAAAAGAGAGCATTAAAAGCAATTTTTCGCGCAAAGTTTTGTTTACGTTGTCAAATGTCAATTAACCTGAACTTTGAGGAGATTTTTCTGTCTTTAATCTTTTCTACATAAATTATTCTATTGAATTACACGACGTCATACATTAGAGCTCCACCTACCAGCGGTTGCTAAGAACTGCAAATCTTATGCTACTTTTGTTTTCGAAAATAGCTGTTTTTTTTTTAAACCTTAAAAATATTTTTCAAATAATTTATTACTCCATTGTTTATAATATTAGAAGTTAGTTGAAATATAATTTTAATTTATAAGATTATAAAATTATAAAATTATTTTTGAATTTAAATTTGTATTTTAAGGATCATTATTAAATATGAAAAAACATGTAAAATTACTTCCCGTGTAAGGTTTTTGTACAAGGATTAAAAAAGTAATTAGTTTTCTTATATCATAATAAAACAATCAAAATTAATAATTATTTGTAAAAATATTTATTGTATCTAATAATAAGGATAATATTAAAAAAATATTATTTATGATACATTAAAATATTCAAAACGATCTATATTTTGGAATAAAACAATCATTCAAAAACAATTTATATTGTGGTACAGAAAGTAATAAATTGTGGTGGCAATCAGTGGTGCTAGTGATCGATTGGTATTTATTAGTATTGATCTGTAGCGGTGCCTGTGAATGATTGATAAATCAATGCCTATTTATAAGTATTAGTTTTTGTGTACGATTGATAAATCAATATCTATTTATAAGTATTAATTTTTTAAACACATTTTTATACTTGTAATTTAATTTTCTATATATAGTTTTCTATTATTTTATAAACAGTGGTAACACGCTGATTGATATTGAGGTTGATCAGCAGGCCTTCCTCTCTATTATCCTTGATAGTTGGTCTCTGCACCGCGAGAGCAGAAAATATGACTCCAGGAGAGTCCAAACGAGAGACATGATTTTCTGGATCAGTAAGGAATGAAAGCAGCTCAACTGTAGGGAACTCCATTGAAATATAATGGAGGGTAGCAAGACTATAGAAACTAAAGTTCTTATTTCTCTAAACCTTAATTTGGAGAATTCTAGAAAGGTGACCATAAAAGGACAGTCTTTGAGAAAGAAGGGAGGTCATTAATTTATTCCCCTAAGTCGAAGAACTTGGACGGGATAGAAAGAAACATGGTCCATAGCATATTCTTCAACTTGTTGAAGGTCATTCAAGATTACTCTTGGAGGATCCGTCTTCTTCTGAGAAATTCTAAGAGTAGAAAAATGAGAAGAACTAGCCATGGTGTTACAAAAGACTGAGATCTAAACTGGACTGAAAACAATTTCATAGTGGAGAAATCAGATGTTGAATTCCACTAGGAACAATCAATTTATGGGTGGAGCCAAACTGGAAATCAATTTAATGAAGATGAATGATTACATTAAATGAATTAGTTATGGCAAAATGAATATTGTTAAGTTACACTGTTGGTTAAATTTTTAAGAGTCTCTTATGTGGTTATAAAGTTTATGACCTAAGGTAATTTGCTATAAAATTTAAATGTTTACCTTTGGTGAATCTCATAGGACTGAATTTTCAAATCTTTATGCATGAATATGATTAAGTTAAAGTGGAAAAAGAGACATTTGTATGAGCTTTTATAACTTTATGACCAAACGTGCTTATTCTGTGTAAATAAATATATGAACCCTTTTATGAAATATGAGATATGATTCTAAAGAGAAGAATGTGAAAACTGAACTCTTTTATGAGACATGTAATATGATACCAAAAATAAAAAAATACAGAGAGAAGAACTATTCTCATGAAACATTCGATAAGGTTTCAAAAATAAGAATATGTGAAATGAATACTTAAAACATGTGCTTAGCCTAGTAAACCCGGTGGGTGTCTGGGTAGTATAAGGGTATGGCATGCTACATACACAGTTTAATAGTACTGCGACCATATGGATATAATTTCCAACTGACGAGCCATACAGTTACAATTAAGGCTTTTGAGCCCACAGTTACAGTTTGACACTATGTTCTCCATAAATATAATTCCTTATTTATCTTAGAACTTGCTAGGAGTTTATAGGGTGTAACACCCATCGCCCAGTCCTAAAAGGATTAGATGTGTTGGCTCAAATGTCAATTTTATCTTGAAATTTTGATTATTAAGCAAAAAAAATAAATTTAATATTTTTTATCTGTGCTAATATTATTTTATGCAGATTTATTTTTTTAAAATGTGAAAATTAATAAACAAGGCAAGATCCCACAAATCCAAGATTAATTGACGATCATGAAGGCCATTGAAGATCTTAGTGGTTAGTATATTAAAATTTATTGTAGGATATAGAAAATATTCATTTATAAGCACAAAAATATTTCTTCTCTCTCTTTCTCAAAAATAGTTTTCAAAAGTTTCCTTGAAAATTAAAAATCTTGTTCTTTAATTCAGTTATCTAAATGAAAGAGATTTTGTCTTAATCATTTTTGGTAACAAAATTTTTTGAAAAAGATTTTTATACTTTTCATTTTCGGAAACTATTTTTATAAAGATCTTGTTTTTATTCGTTTACCTTAAAAGAAAAGATTTTTGACTCAAAACATTTTTGGCAACAAGATCTCCGTATCTCCTATTTTTGGAAAGTCAAAATTCTTATTTAAAAGCTAAAGATTACACTTTCTAAAACGGAATCTTCATTCCCCTATAAAAGGTGTTTTCCCTTATGAAGACATGGGTGTTTTTTTTAAGAGTAAGAGTCTAGTGATCAAATGTTTTAAATCTCTTAAAACTCACTCTTAACCCCCTTTTATTTCTTTTCATCTTATTGTTTCATGAAATACTTTTAAGAGAAAAGAAAATGTTATAACATCTTTTGAAAAATAATTCTATTCTTTAAATCGATTTTCCAAACTTAATTTCTATTTTTCCTGTTTTTATATTTGCATTTCTCTCTGTCTATATAGATTCTGTAATTTGTTGTAAATAGGTTTTTATTTGAAAAACTTTTGTGTAATAGCTTAGGTGAAAAGCTATTGTGAATAGGTTATCAAGCGACATTCTCCTTGTGTGAGATTCTAATGTCTTGATTTGAGTTTCTGTTCTCTGCAAAAAAACCTTTGGAAAATCTAGTGGAACAAAGGGTAGATCTATGTATTGATCTATTGCCTTGTACTATTGGTTTGTCTTTTACCCTTGAAAAGAGATAACATAGTAGAGGATCTCAAGATGAGTCTTGAGAAGTGGATGTAGGCAAGTTAGTGCCAAACCACTATAAATCGCTGTGTTTATCATTTTATTTTCTGAAGTTCTGCTTGATTCCATTTTACTTACACTTCTGTTAATCTTTTAGAAATGCAAAGTTGTTATGGTTTTATTGTTCTAAACTCGAATAAGCTTTATCTTTATTGAACATTAGAACTCTGGATTTCTGCATTGTGATTATACCAAGTTCTAATTTGTTCTTCTATATTCAGTTTTTATCACAATTTGAGTTTTAACTAGTTTTCTAAGTTTGCTTAAAGCTTTGTGAAACAGTTCTATAATTCAATAACTGTCTTTCATAGTTTCTTTAATATTTGTCTAAACTTTATGAAGTAGTTCAAAACATAATAACTTTCTTTCATAAAGTGTTTTTGAAATTGATTAAGATATTGTGAAGTAGTTCTAATCAATAGCTGCTCTTTACAAAGCCTTTCTAATTTTTTGCATTAAGCTTTGTGAGAAAGTTATAATCTTGATCACTTACTCTCACAAACGCATTCTATTTTCGTTGCAACAGAATTCTGATTTTGTTTTTGAAAGTTATATTTTTCTTTTTAGAAAATCCAATTCATCCCCCCCCTCTTGGGTTGTGCCATACATATATGGGACTCATAAGACGATGGATGCCATATTTGGTGATAAAGGCATCTTTCTATGCTACAGATTTAAATCTTATAACTAAAGATATGAATTTTTTTTCAAGTCTTGATAGCCTCGCAAAGCGGGCGAATTTATTTAGTTATAATCGCATGATTTGCATGATTGTGTGTTTGTTTTTATACAATTTACGTTTTCTTATGTTGTTTTTGGTTTAAAGTTGTTTTCGGAATGCATTTGAGTAAAGGATTGGAAAGGCTTGCTTTTATGAAGAAAAGGATAAAAATTTGACTAAGTATGGAAAAGAGAAGTCTTGCCCAACAAAATTTGTGAAAAAAAAAATGAAGATTCGCGAGCGTGAATCTACAATGCTCGCGCACGATCTATGTGATAGAAGGTTCAGAAGACATCAAACAGAATTCGTGAGCGCGACAATAAATGTACGAGCGCGAGAAGCACTCCAGAAGACGCAGAGAGATTATAAACAATAATCGCGAGCGTGACTCTTAAACTCATAAGTGCGAGTCGTGTTTCCAGGAGATGTCAAATGCTACCTTTTCACCAGAAAATCATGTCCTCCCATGAACAGGTCGAAACTTTTCGCAATAGAAGTCATTTGAAGCACCTTTTGGCCAACCAATCACCATCATAACCAACATCATCCTCCTCTTCTATAAATTGAAAACAAATGAAGGAGAAATCATTCAGAAATCACTCAGAAAAACTCAGAAAAGAGAGAAGGAAAATTAGTATTAGAAAAGTGTGAAAGTAGTACTTAGAAATAAGTTGACGAGAGTCACTTATTATTGTTTGTGCAAAGAACATCAAGAAGTTCCTCGAGGTGTGACGCCCTCCTGAGGCTTAATTTTGATTACTTAAATCTTTCTCTTGTTTTATTAAAGACTTGTTGTATGCTGTTTTTCATTACTTTTCTATACAAAGCAAACAGTATTAGCTGATTTCATTCAATAAAGTTTCTTTAAGTTATATTTTGATCTTTGTTTAATCAAGTTTACTTAATTTTATTCTTCGAAAGAAATAATTTAGTAAAGATCAAAGAGACAGAATTCATTTAGTTGGATTTGCATGTGAATCTTTAACTTATTTTGTCAAGGTTAAGTCTAATCTTATTGAAATAATCAAAGAATAGGAATTAGATTCAATATTTAACGAAGTAAGGTATTTGTTGTATGTAGAGATATATACAATAAAAAGAGTAATTCTGTACCGAGAGGTTGAATTATGTTTTACCATAGGTAATTAAAGGATCATTTATTGCATGTTTCAAGTTTTGCTATAGAAAAAGAAAATCCAGTGCACAATCAATTCTTCTAAGTATTCTATTATATCTTGATTTATAGAATTAAGTAGTGTTTTTTAATTATAATAAGATTGTAGTATAATCATTTCACAATTTTATTGCTATAAACATAAGTGTTAAGGATAAGTAGTAAAGTGGACATAACTTGTTTCTCGTGGGATTGATCTTTTTATTACTACATTGCGATCCGTATACTTGCTGGTAATCAAGGAGTGCAACAAGTTTTTGGTGCCGTTCCCGGGGAATGGTGTTATGTCATTTAACGAAAATTCTTATGTGTGATTTACAACATTTTTATCAAATACCAACTTACTATTGATTTGAAATTTTGCAGGAGCACATATTAAATAACTTATATGCCAAGTACCAGATCTTCAAACAGTGAATTAGAGGATTATCAGCCTGAGATTGAACAGTTTCTTTCGAAACAGAAAAGGAAAAAGAAAAAAAGAAATTCAAGAATCATGGCTGAGGAAATCCACCACAGAGATTGATGGCTTACGTTACTCCAAGTCTAAATGGTTCACAGAAAGGAGTAGTACGTCCACCAGTAAATGCTAACCAGTTTGAGATTAAACCTGCTTTATTAAAGATGATCCAAAACAGTGTTCAATTTTACGGATTACTAAATGAGGATCCAAACTCTCACATAACCAGTTTTCTTGAGATATGTGATACATTTAAAATGAATTCAGTACCAGCGGACGCTATCAAGCTACGTCTTTTTCCTTTCACTTTGAAAGATAAAGCGAAAGCTTGGTTGAATTCGTTGCCACCAAATTCTATCACTACCTCGCAACAACTAGCCTAAGCTTTCTTATCTAAATACTTTCCATTAGCAAAAACTGCTAGGCTTATCAAAGAAACAACCTCATTCACCCAACATGAAAATGAATCCATATATGAAGCATGGGATTGCTATAAAGAACTTCAACGAGTTTGCCCACACCATGTATTCCCCAAAATATACTGATTCAAACCTTCTACAATGGGGTTACTCCTTCTACAAGAGGAACTATAGATGCAATGGCAGGAGGATCATTAATGAAGAAAACTACTGATGATGCAATTGAGTTATTAGAGGAAATGGCTAACAAAAACAACATATGGCCAACCGAAAGGACTCAAGTAAGTCGTTCTCATGTTAATCATGATTCTTCTCCTTCCTCTTCCAAAGATTCAGTTAGGAAAGTGCAAGAGTTAGATCCCTTAATTATGATGCAAGCACAAATTTCTGCTTTAACATATAAAATTGATAACTTGAATGTGAGTAAGTCAACACCGCTTGTTTGTGAAAATTGTGGTCAGAATGGACATGAATCAAAAGAGTGTAATTATAACCATCCGAATATGGAAGAACAAGTGAACTATGTTCAAGGACAAGTTCACGGTCCATACTCGAATAATTATAATGCTGAATATCGTAATTATCCTAACACTTTTTGGAGAAACCATGATAATCAAAATAGGGGAAATCAAGTTAATCAATCTCAAGATAGAATATGACAGTTGACCAGTAAAATTGATAATTTTTTAGATGGAATCAACCAGAAAATAAGCAGTCAGGATGATAATTTTAAATGGTTAGAATCTAAATTTGATAAACTGTTTAAAAACCATTCTTCATGACGCGGAACCCAATGGAAATAAATTCCATGAACTCTATGACAAGTTTTGGAAGAGATCAAAGATCTAAATAAACTCCCCTCTATGGCACCCAAAGCTTAAAGAAGCAAGAACACCAATAATAAAGTAAAAGAATAAGATAAACGCCACAAAGAATTGATAAGTTTACCTTGATTCTTGATGCAATTAGAAGAATGCAATCTCACACCCTCTAAAAACATGAACACGCCAAAGGCATGAAAGAAGAAGATCTCTTTTTGATTAATTGATTGAATAATGTTCTGAATAATTACAAAATAACAAGCTATTTATACTAATATAAGAGGTCCAGATCCTTAAAAGATTTAGAGTTAGCTAAGGAGTAGGATTTAGTAAATCTAAACCAAGGATATGACTAACAAAATCATAACAACTTAAGGATTTGGATATCTAATCCAAATCTACTAAAGATTGACTAAATCTAAACAAACCAAGTCTAAAATAACCAATGGTGGCCGAACCCATTAACATTGTTAAAACTCAAAATAAACGAACTAAATTTCAAGAGGCAGAGTTAGGCACGGTCTGGGGCGTGCCAAGGCGCACGGGCGTGCTTCAATGTAAGTGGCTCCTCGTGAGAGGCAGAGGCGTGCAAGGTCTGGGGCATGCTTTGTGGCACGGGCGTGCGCGTCAATGAAAGTGGTTCCTCGCGAGAGGCAAAGGCGTGCACGGACTGGGGCGTGCTTTGTGGCACAGGCGTGCTTCGTGGTAAGTGTTTCCTCTCGAGAGTCAGACGTGGGCACGGCCATGGGCGTGCTATCCAACACGGGGGTGCTAATCTAGCACGGTCTTGGGCGTGTTGTTTAGCACGGGCGTGCTTCTTGTTTTCCTCAACATATGCTTCAATTAATGTGAGAACTTTGGGACTATCTTGAAGTTCTACACAACACTTATTGAAAGTAAGGTTATGGAGCTCTTGTGTGACTTGTTCTTAAATGTGTAGGGACATGGTTACTCCATATGTGATTGATGATGGTGGATCCGTATCACTTCATCTATACATAACTTGGAGGTGCAAGTAGGGCAACTTGCCAATGCTATTTCATCACGTGGAGTAGGAAACCTTCCAAGTAATATAGAAAAGAATCCTAGGAAAAATGTAAGTGCTATTGTTCTAAGAAGCTGATAGGTAGTTGATAAAGTAGTTTCTTCGGGTATTGATGCTAATATTTTGAATAATGAATCTGTTGAGCTGGTTTGTGAACCGAGCAATGAAGTAAATGTTGCAGGATCAAAAGACAAAGAAAAGGAAAAGGATAACGTGAAAGCTTATCAACCTAGTCCACCTTATCTGCAAAGGCTAAAGAAGCAAGAACAAGATAAGCAATTTTTAAGCTTTATAGATAAATTGAAACATTTGCATATTAACATGTCATTCATGGAAGCCATTACACAAATTTCGAACTGCGGGATATTCGTAGTTGGGAAGATGTGTTAACAGTTACTTTGGCCGAGGAATGTAGTTCCATAATCTCAAGTAAATTACCTACCAAACGTAGGGATCTAGGAAGCTTTACCATATGATGTAGATTAGGTGAAGTAGATTTCCCTAGATGCCTTTGTGACTTAGGAGCAAGTATTAATTTGATGCCATTATCTCTTTTTAAGAAATTGGGTTTAGAAGATGAAGTAAAACGGACTAATATGGTTTTACAACTTGCTGATCAATCTATTAAAAGACCTTATGGCATTATTGAAGATGTACTTGTTAAAGTTGACTAGTTTATTTTTCCAACTGATTTTGTCATACTTGGTTTTGTTTATGATGAGAATTGTCCTCTTATTTTAGGAAGACCATTCATGAACACAGGAAGAGCATTAATTGATGTTTCAGAAGGAAAATTAATCCTTAGGATAGGTGATGATATCATTGAATTTCATATAGATAAAGCCATGAAATATCCTATGGAGGAAGGTAACTGCATGAGAATTGACATGGTTGATGCATGTGTGCATGAAATATTTGCATTGGAAAATAATGATAAATATGAAAGTGATGGTGCAAGTAATGAAGAAGAGGACTTTATAAGTTTAAAACCTCAGATGTTACTTAGAGAAAATGAACCTTTACCTCCATCAATTGAAAGGCCACCAATCATAGAACTTAAAGAATTACCAAGTCATCTAAGATATGCTTTCCTAGGTAAAGATCACACACTTCCAATAATCATTTCTAACAAATTAACTATAGAACAAGAAAATAAATTGTTAAGTATTGTTAGAAATAGGATTAGGAGTATAGGATGACAAATTTCTGACCTTAAGGGAATAAGTCCAAATCGAGTCATGCATTACATAAACCTTGAAGATGGACATGTAACTAGGGCAGAAAGACAAAGGAGACTTAATCCTAATATGAAAGAAGTAGTGAAAAAGGAAATTATAAAGTTATTAGATGCAGGAATAATATACCCAATTTCGGATAGCCAATGGGTTAGCCCGATTCAATGTGTTCCTAAAAAGGGAGGGATGACTGTAGTAAAAAATGAAAATGGTGAACTAATCCATACTAGGACCACTACAGGTTGGAGGGTATGCATTGATTATAGGAAGCTAAATTCAGCCACGAGGAAGATCACTTTCCATTGCCATTCATTGACCAAATGTTAAAAAGGATTGCTGGTCATGCTTTCTATTACTTTCTCGATGGATATTCGGGGTATTTTCAGATTTATATATTCCCAAATGACAAAGAGAAAACTACATTTGCCTGTCCATTCGGCACATTTGCATATAGACGCATGCCTTCTGGATTATGTAATGCACCCACAACATTCCAACGCTACATGACAATAATTTCTATTGCTTTCTCGATGGATATTCGGGGTATTTTCAGATTTATATATTCCCAAATGACAAAGAGAAAACTACATTTGCCTGTCCATTCGGCACATTTGCATATAGACGCATGCCTTTTGGATTATGTAATGCACCCACAATATTCCAACGCTACATGACAATAATTTTTAATGATTATATAGAAGAAATTATGGATGTATTCATGGATGATTTTTCTGTTTATGGTGATTCTTTTGAAAGTTGTTTGAAAAATTTGGACCTAGTATTATCAAGATGTGAAAGTGCTAATCTAGTTTTACATTGGAAAGAATGCTACGTTATGGTTGGTGAGGGCATTGTTTTGGGGCGCAAAATAAGTAAAGAGGGAATCTAAACGGATAGGGCAAAGATAGAAGTCATAGAAAAGTTACCACCTCCTACTACGGTTAAAGGAATTAGGTCTTTTCTAGGCCATGCAAGATTTTATAGGAGATTTATAAAAAAATTTTCTATCATTGCTAAACCATTAACTAACTTGCTTGTTAAAGATTTACCCTTTAATTTTTCTCAAGATTGTTTAAATGCCTTTAACACTTTAAAAGATGTATTAGTAAGTGCACCTATTATGGCAAAACCTGATTGGGGATTACCATTTGAAATAATGTGTGACGCTAGTGATGTTGCTGTTGGTTGTGTTTTAGGGCAAGGACATGATAAGAAATTGCATGTGATATACTATGCTAGCCATGTTCTAACTAGTACTCGAATGAATTATACAACTACTACCTGGGTTAAGGAGTGATGCAGGACACTGTGACACCCGAGTACGTCAACTGGTTTTACACCCCGTGATGATACTAGGTTCTGCAAAG
This sequence comes from Jatropha curcas, assembly GCF_041381405.1. Taxonomy (NCBI): domain Eukaryota; kingdom Viridiplantae; phylum Streptophyta; class Magnoliopsida; order Malpighiales; family Euphorbiaceae; genus Jatropha; species Jatropha curcas. Next base: position 9,294,479 of record NC_143157.1, on the reverse strand, counting down.
AGTGGCATCTAATGACAACCCCTATTGTAATAAATGCTGTTGTTGTTTCATCTCTGCAATGTCCTGTATTCCAGGGCTGTGGGCTCCCAATTAATGTATCCCCTTTCTTTCAATTAATGACTCTGGTGGTTCTGTCTTTATTAATTCTGCTTTTTGCACGCATGGACAATAAAAGACAACAAATCTTTTCCTTCGAAATTATTTGTTGTGTTAGTCATTTGGGCCTCCTGCCCCTGGGTCAATAAATGAAAGCTCATAAAAATGAATCATTTGATTTAAAGACAGAAGCTTACATTTGGAAATAAAAAGATGGGGTGACTATTTTTATTACCTGCATAGATAAAACAAAAACAACATATGTATCTCCTTTATGTATGCATGAACCTACTGAGTACTAAGGTTTTATTCATCATTTTTTTTTTTCGATCTTTCCAAGGAAATCACTGAGAAAATGGTATTCATTCTCCTGATCGATGTTTAAAAAGAATTCATCACTTAGGCAGGACCAACAGCTAGAATATTTTCGAAATAAATGAGTCAATCTTGATCAGATAAGCAGTGAGGAAGGTCTTGCATTCTTTAATCATATCCCCGAAACAAAGGAAGAAAAATTTTGAAATTCAAACCCTTTATTAATCTTACTTCTTTCAACATTATACAGAAGTAAAGAAAACTATTTTAATACAATGGTCATTTATTCTAACTACTTATTTACCTATTCTCCTTCTAGTCAAGTTGATGACATTGAGCAACCAATCACAAATCTGTCACGAACGCATTGCATAGATTTCGCATTGAAATTAAGCACCACGCGTTAATCCCGAAAGTTTTATTTTTATTTTTATTTTTTTATTATGCTCTAAATTTTGCCTAGGCCGCCCTTTCGAGTTTTCAACCTAGCGAGCTCATTTCTTGCCTAAGCCGCCCTTTCGGGTTTTCGACCTAGCTCTTTTTTTTTTTAATCGAAATCATCATTTCAGACATAGAATCTTTTCATTTGGTCCTAATTGACAATCCGATTGACAGGCTTCCCTTCCATGGTAACTAATTCAGCGGCACCTTTAGCTAGTAGCTTCTGAATTCTGAACGGTCCATGCCAGTTGGGTTTGAATTTCCCACCAAGATGATTCTGGGCTTCATGATCCAACAATCTGATCAATACCAAATCTCCATTCTTTAAAGCCCTTGGATGTACCCGTTTGTTGTAGAAATGAGCAATCCTTCTCTTTCTCATCTGATCCTGGAATCGAGCGTTCAATCTTCTTCCATCCAAAAGCACTAGATCTTCATACCTTTTCTTGACCCATTCTTCCTCAATCAGACCAGTTTCTACAAGAACCCTGAGAGACTTCTTTTCGAGCTCTACAGGTAACACTGCCTCCATCCCATGTACAAGTTCAAAGGGAGAAGCTCCATTCACTGATTTGAAGGTAGTGCGATGCCCCCAGAGTGCGAAAGGAAGTTTCTCAGCCCAGCTTCTATACTTTTCGCACATCTTGGACAAGATTCTTTTAATCTCCTTATTCGCGGCTTCTACTGCACCATTAGCTTGAGGGCGATAAGGAGAAGAATGGTGATGCTCAACCTTATATCTATATAGCAACTGACCAACATCTGCTTGAAAATGAGAACCATTGTCTGTAACTATGTGATGGGGAACACCATAGCGACAGAAAATGTTTTGTTCAATGAATCTAGCCACATGTTTGGCGGTTAAAGTTTTGTAGGATTGAGCCTCGATCCACCTAGAAAAGTAGTCCACTGCAACCAAAATATACTGATGACCGTTCGATGCTGCTGGCGTGATCTTGCCGATGATGTCTATACCCCATGCAGAAAAAGGCCAAGAAGGAGCTATCGGATGGAGTTCAACAGTAGGCAAATGGCTTTTATTATCATGGTATTGATAGGCTTTACAATGACGTACATAATTGATGCAGACACCTTCCATCTACATCCAAAAGTAACCCTGCCTCATAATTTTTCTGGCTAAGCCCATGCCGCTCAAATGAGTACCACAAACTCCCTCATGGATTTTCCTCATTATTTCTTCCCCTTCCTTTTTTACTTACGCATCTTAGCAACAGCCCGTCCCAAGCTCTCCTATAGAGTTCACCATCAGCTAGGACATAATTCAGAGCCATTTTTCTTAGGACCGAACGATCATCCTTTGTCACGTCATCAGAAAAGGTTCAGTCTTTCATGTACCGCAGAATATCCGTAAACCAGGGTTCTTCCTCTAACTCCACTTGATTCACAAAATGTTCTTCATAGCACGGGATATTTGCTGCAGTAATGATAAATGGCTTCTTTGGGACTTTACTCAAATCTTGCCAAGCTGATGCTAAGTTTGCCAAGGCATCCGGAATTCTGTTATAAATTCTTCCTATGTGAGTGAAGGTGATCTTATCAAAGAGTGCTGCCTTCTTCAACAAGTACTCGACATAAGGCTTCAACCTTTCTTCTTCCACTTTCCATCTCTCGTTAGCATGTTCAATAACCAATAGTGAATCTCCTATCACCTCGACTTCCTTAGCACCGGATGCAAGAAGAGCCTCCATTCCCATGATGCATGCTTCATATTCAGCCATATTGTTGGTGACCGGAAACAACAATCTTTTTCACATTGTTGTAACCTCGCCTGTGACATCCTACCGAGTTGAGTCTTTGCATTGAGTCGAGTCTTGCATTGAGTTGAGTCGAGTTGAACCAAACCTGGTTGGGGTAGAAAGAGATTAGAAGTGGACTTATTTGCATATAAAGGTTAGGACTTGTTTGCATTAAAATATACAGCTTGTGTATTAAGTTGTAGCCTTTGTACACTTGAGGTACCAATTGGGGAGTTTACACAGCCAAGTCATTTCATCTAGAGACTACCCGTTCTTATCAACTCACTTTCCCATTTTCCCGTTTCTCCTTCTCTTCTTACTTGTCCCGCCCATTTTCTTTCAATTGTCAACATAGTTAAGCATTAAGTCAACTTCAAGTAAGTAGAATTCCTTGAAGTGTGATGTTATTTCCTATTTCATTTAGTTCTATTGGAGATGAGTTATGAGAATTCTTGTGTATAGGAGAAGAAAGTTCAAAAGGTGCAGAAAAGAGAAGCTGAAACAGAGGTCAAGCTTTTGACGTCAAGGTTTGATATCTCTTGATTCTTATTATTGTCTTTGCATGAGAATTTGTGTGGTGTGTTGCTATTGAGACAATATATTGTTTCATGTTGGAGAATGGTAGTGGTGAGAAAACAGGGGAGGTATTGAGTTTATGTTGAAAACAGGGGAGGACTTCATCTTGATTTTGACCCCAGTTAATGATGGAATTAGGAAGTGTCATAGAAGAGTTATTTGTTCCTCTATGTGTTAGCTTTGCATGGGTTTTTGAATCACCCAAATTGGATTTGTATATTGAGAGATATGACCAAAAGAGTGCAGACTGCGCAGGCTGGAAACGCGTCGCGACCTGGCACTGCGTAGGCTGGAAGCACGTCGCGCGCTCGCGACTTTGCACTGCGCGCGCGCGACTTCCACTTCAAACACACTGACTCTCAGGATGCACAAGTCGCGCTCGCGACTTTCACATACGCGGTCGCGACTTGAGCCAGAAACCCTCTGACTCTCAGTCGCGATTCTCGCGCTCGCGATGTTGCAAGGCGCGCTCGCGACTTATGCTGTGACACTCTTTTGCCTTTCATTTGCTATGTAATTACATTCCTTTGCTCAACATGCATGCATCCAATCATTTTACAACAAAAATACAACATAAGAACATGGATTAAAACAACATACAAGCATTCATATGATGTGAACTCAAATCAATATGATGAACTATGAAGTTGTAAAACCATTTATGTGCTATTGTGTTACATTGTTGATATGCTAATATGAAGCTCCATTGAGGTTGGGTAGAAACCATGTAGATAAGGCTATGTCGCGACATAGAATAGCAGATCTGTGCCTCATACAGTTTGTTACTCCGGCTACAGGCCGTTGAGTGGATATGATTATATGGGCCATAGCAGCCAAGTATACAGTATTCATCCAGTTTATACAGTTTTTCTTATCACCTCGGTTTCGCTATAACCTTATGGAGCCATACAGATATTTTAACTTGCTACTGCATGAATCATACAGTAAAATAAACAGTAAGAAAGATCATTAAGGTAAAATGAAAGCCGCATGTTATGTGTGATTATATGCGCTTACATAATGCTTTTTGCTTATATGTGTGCTTATTGTTGTTTTATGTTGAGATATCCACTGAGCTTTATTTGCTCAGCGAGTTACCTGTTTAACTCGCAGGTTTTGAGATTGGTCCGTAGAGGGTCTGTTTACAACTGCTGCCGTTCATCTATAGAAGACTCGGTCTTCAGGGTAGAAACTCATTTTGTTATTCTTTTTATGGCATGTACAGGGCACACAGTTGGGCCCAATCCATTTTGTAACTAGTATCATGTCTTGTAAATATTCAGTATATTATTACTATAAGCAATCTCAGCATGATATTAGATTCATTATACATTATGATTTCAGCATGTCAGTTCATTCAGTCAACCAGGTTGTAGCGTCTCGGCTCGGTTTATTCGGGTTTACGGGTGGACCGGGAAGGGATGTTACAAATTTTGGTATCAGAGCCCTAGGTTCAGTTTCCCTGGGCTTGCATTCATAAGTCAGTATAGTGTACATGCCATGACTACCCTGATGAACTAAGCAGTTGTTGTTCTTTTAGGAGGATGTCACAAGAGGGTGAGAGTGAGTCACACGCCTCCAGAGCAGTGGAGGGTGAGGCTCCAGCAGCACCAGGTCAAGAGGCATTATTAAAGCAACTTGCAGATACTTTCAGACAGATTGCAGGAGTGATACCTCAAGCACCAGTCATAATAGAAAGAGACAGAAAGCCCCCACTGGAGAAGCTTAGAAAATATGGTGCAAAGGAATTCAAAGCGAGCAAAGATGATAGTCCCGAAGTAGCTGAGTACTGGTTAGATGGGACATCGAGAGTTCTAGAACAATTGCAGTGTACAGCAGAAGACAAGTTGGTTTGTGCCACTTCATTGCTGATAGAAGAGGCATATACATGGTGGACCACTGTGCAACAGAGAGTAACAGCAGATCAACGGACTTGGCAATTCTTCTTGGATGAATTCAAGAAGAAGTTCATCACCGAGGCTTACCTAGATGCGAGAAGGAAGGAGTTCTTATACCTGCGACAGAATAGAATGTCTGTAACTGAATATGAAAGAGAATTCACTAGACTAAGCAGGTATGGTAAACAGATAGTGGCTACAGAAGCCGAAAGGTGTAAAAAGTTCCAAGAAGGTCTAAATGATGAGATTCAGATGGGAGTGGTAGCTTCCAGATTCAGAGAATTCTCAGCCTTGGTAGAGGCAGCTCAAGAGATAGAGCGAATTCAGGCTAATCAGCGTACTAGACGCCAGCGGTCTCAGCAAAGAAGAGATCAGACTCCGAGTGCACCGAGTACACATCAGCCTGAGAGTAAGAGATTCAGAGGTGCTAGTAGTTCAGCTGGTTCTAGACCTTCCTTTAGCCAAGGCGCAGCTAGGGGTGCTAACATGCCAGCGGTATCAGTTGTGGCTAGTTCCGCCGGTGGTAGTCGAGGTTCAGGCAGAGGAACTGGTAGAGGCACCAGTAGAGGTGCAGAGACGGCCGATTATCCTTTTCCACCTTGTGAGCATTGTGGCAGACGGCATGGTGGAGATTGTTGGTTGGTGACTGGTAAATGTTGGCTATGCGGAGCATCAGACCATCAGAAGAAAGACTGTCCTAAGAGGGCAAGAGTTCCTACACAGTTCATAGCAGGCAGAGGTAGAGGTGAGAGCTCCGAAGGGCAGAGACAACAATCAGAGACTGTGGATAGACCCGATACTAGAGGTCCAGCCAGGGTTCATGCTATGCGAACCAGAGAAGAGGAGGAAGCTCCAGATTTAATAGTTGGTGAGTTTTCTCTAGGTGGTCATACAGTTTATGCTTTAATTGATCCTGGATCATCACATTCATACATTAGTGTACCTAAACCTTGGGTTAAAGGGTTAGAAGTTGCACATGTGAGTCAGGGTATGGTAGTTACTAATCCACTAGGTGATGTAGTAAAAACCCATACAGTGATCGAAGGATGCCCAATTGTTATACATGGAAAAGAGTTTCCAGGAGATCTTATGGAGTTGCCATTTAGAGAATTTGATGTTATTCTGGGTATGGATTGGCTAGCCAGACATCAGGCTATAGTTGATTGTGCAAAGAAAAGGGTGACATTATATACTACAGCAGGGGAAGAGATAATAGTAGTCGGGAAGCGGCGAGATTTTCTGGGTAATGTGATATCAGCCATGACAGCAAAGAGATTAATTCAGAAGGGTTGTGAAGCATACTTGGTATGTGCATTACACGCAGAGCAAGAACAATCAAAAGTGCAAGATATACCAACAGTGTGTGATTATCCAGATGTATTTCCAGAACAGTTACCAGGGTTACCACCAAGGAGGGAAGTGGAGATTATCAGAAAACGGCTGAAAGAAGCAAGTGATCGACAGAAGTCTTATGCTGATTTAAAGAGAAGGGATATTGAGTATTCGGTCGGTGATAAAGTATTTCTGAAAGTTTCACCATGGAAGAAGATCCTAAGGTTTGGACAAAAGGGTAAGCTTAGCCCTAGGTTCATTGGTCCATACGAGATTGTTGAACGTGTCGGACCATTGGCCTATCGCCTAGCATTACCTTCAACCTTAGATCGGATCCATAATGTCTTTCACGTATCAATGTTAAGGAGATACAGATCAGACCCATCACATGTGTTATCAGCAGAAGAGATTGACATTCAGCCGGATCTCACTTATGAAGAAGAACCAGTTCAGATCCTAGCAAGAGAAATGAAAGAACTGCGGAACAAGAAAATAGCATTGGTAAAAGTTCTTTGGAGGAATCATAAGACAGAAGAAGCAACTTGGGAATCTGAAGAAACCATGCGACAACAGTATCCGCAATTGTTCACAACAGGTAAACTTCGAGACGAAGTTTTTATTTAGGAGGGGAGAATTGTGACATCCTACCGAGTTGAGTCTTTGCATTGAGTCGAGTCTTGCATTGAGTTGAGTCGAGTTGAACCAAACCTGGTTGGGGTAGAAAGAGATTAGAAGTGGACTTATTTGCATATAAAGGTTAGGACTTGTTTGCATTAAAATATACAGCTTGTGTATTAAGTTGTAGCCTTTGTACACATGAGGTACCAATTGGGGAGTTTACACAGCCAAGTCATTTCATCTAGAGACTACCCGTTCTTATCAACTCACTTTCCCATTTTCCCGTTTCTCCTTCTCTTCTTACTTGTCCCGCCCATTTTCTTTCAATTGTCAACATAGTTAAGCATTAAGTCAACTTCAAGTAAGTAGAATTCCTTGAAGTGTGATGTTATTTCCTATTTCATTTAGTTCTATTGGAGATGAGTTATGAGAATTCTTGTGTATAGGAGAAGAAAGTTCAAAAGGTGCAGAAAAGAGAAGCTGAAACAGAGGTCAAGCTTTTGACGTCAAGGTTTGATATCTCTTGATTCTTATTATTGTCTTTGCATGAGAATTTGTGTGGTGTGTTGCTATTGAGACAATATATTGTTTCATGTTGGAGAATGGTAGTGGTGAGAAAACAGGGGAGGTATTGAGTTTATGTTGAAAATAGGGGAGGACTTCATCTTGATTTTGACCCCAGTTAATGATGGAATTAGGAAGTGTCATAGAAGAGTTATTTGTTCCTCTATGTGTTAGCTTTGCATGGGTTTTTGAATCACCCAAATTGGATTTGTATATTGAGAGATATGACCAAACGAGTGCAGACTGCGCAGGCTGGAAACGCGTCGCGACCTGGCACTGCGTAGGCTGGAAGCACGTCGCGCGCTCGCGACTTTGCACTGCGCGCGCGCGACTTCCACTTCAAACACACTGACTCTCAGGATGCACAAGTCGCGCTCGCGACTTTCACATACGCGGTCGCGACTTGAGCCAGAAACCCTCTGACTCTCAGTCGCGATTCTCGCGCTCGCGATGTTGCAAGGCGCGCTCGCGACTTATGCTGTGACACTCTTTTGCCTTTCATTTGCTATGTAATTACATTCCTTTGCTCAACATGCATGCATCCAATCATTTTACAACAAAAATACAACATAAGAACATGGATTAAAACAACATACAAGCATTCATATGATGTGAACTCAAATCAATATGATGAACTATGAAGTTGTAAAACCATTTATGTGCTATTGTGTTACATTGTTGATATGCTAATATGAAGCTCCATTGAGGTTGGGTAGAAACCATGTAGATAAGGCTATGTCGCGACATAGAATAGCAGATCTGCGCCTCATACAGTTTGTTACTCCGGCTACAGGCCGTTGAGTGGATATGATTATATGGGCCATAGCAGCCAAGTATACAGTATTCATCCAGTTTATACAGTTTTTCTTATCACCTCGGTTTCGCTATAACCTTATGGAGCCATACAGATATTTTAACTTGCTACTGCATGAATCATACAGTAAAATAAACAGTAAGAAAGATCATTAAGGTAAAATGAAAGCCACATGTTATGTGTGATTATATGCGCTTACATAATGCTTTTTGCTTATATGTGTGCTTATTGTTGTTTTATGTTGAGATATCCACTGAGCTTTATTTGCTCAGCGAGTTACCTGTTTAACTCGCAGGTTTTGAGATTGGTCCGTAGAGGGTCCGTTTACAACTGCTGCTGTTCATCTATAGAAGACTCGGTCTTCAGGGTAGAAACTCATTTTGTTATTCTTTTTATGGCATGTACAGGGCACACAGTTGGGCCCAATCCATTTTGTAACTAGTATCATGTCTTGTAAATATTCAGTACATTATTACTATAAGCAATCTCAGCATGATATTAGATTCATTATACATTATGATTTCAGCATGTCAGTTCATTCAGTCAACCAGGTTGTAGCGTCTCGGCTCGGTTTATTCGGGTTTACGGGTGGACCGAGAAGGGGTGTTACATCGCCATTAGGTGCTTCTATGACGATACCAGCTCCGGCTCCGTTTCTATTGGCTGATCCATCAAAATACAATTTCCAAGCCCCTATTTCAACACACAGCAAATGTTCATCTGGAAACTCCAATTCCCATGATTCGTCAGCAAGAGATTCTGGGTTCGATCCCCAGTGAAGTCGCCAATCTGTTTTTGTCCAAATCCCCCTGGAGGACCCGAAAACATCCTTTTTGTTATTTTGTTGGAAAGGTGATCTTTATTAAGTGGTGACAAAACCTTTTAGGAATGCGATGCCGATAAATCGGTCTTATAAAACATTTGAGTCGCCACCCATTTTTTCGGCAATGGGACCGTTTCCAATTAAAAGTGACTTCAGTTTTTAACCCAATTTTATTTAAGGCCAATTATTTTAAAAAGACTGGTCAGGCGCACCAAGTGCGATTCTGGATAAGGTAATTGGGTACGTCGGCCCATTGGAAGCCGACGCCCGAAAAACCGGCCTCTTTTAACCTACAATTTCTACTTTATTTTAATTTAGAAAAGCTAATTTATTTACATAAACCCAATCCGAATAAATCGAACCGAGTTCCTATGTGGAAAATTATTTAATCGTTCCAAATAAATTCATTCATTGTATTCATAATCATTCAAACCACATCAATCATTCAACCCATAGCAATTAAGTTAAAATAATTAAAAGACCCACTCTTGCCTTATGGTTAAAGGCGGGCCACAAACCGAACCTAAAATACACTCTACCCCATTTAAGTTCAATAAACCCTAACAACGCAAAATCATACATGATAAAATATTAATCTATTTGATTTGATTAAACCATAATCTGCCCATTATTGGTTATTTCTTGAATTATAAAAAGAAATTGAACATTTATTTAATTACACAAAATAAAATAAAAAAAATGAAATTATTCTGGAACCCTAGAACAGTCGCGTCACGAGCTGTTCTATGGAAGAACAGTCGCGTGACGGAACTCATAGCTGCGTGACGAAACTGTTCGTGACTTTGGCAAAACTTTCAGATTCATCAATCATTTATTTAAATCATAATATTAAATAAGGAAATAAAAACAAGATAAAAATTATAAACACGAACAGCTGCGTCACGCAACTAGTCGGGGTAATGTCAACATATTTTGGACATGAACAGTTGTGTCACGCAGCTTGTAGCTACGTGACGCAACTGCTCTGGTCCGTAACTACCTTTCAAACTACCTTTTTTCACATTTTCTTTTTATCAAAACTTGTTTAATATACCTCAAAAATGTCCAATAATAGGCAGAATACTATTTAACCAATATCAAACTACCCAAATATCAACAAAATAGATATAAATAAATTAATAACTAAAAAAAATACCAAGAGAAGTTTAGATGATTACCTAACCCTCAGATTTGAGGATTGCACACGATCAGAATGCCTTAGGAATAATGTTTCAAGATCCCAGAAGTGTTCTTTTTGCCAAGTTTTAATAAAAATCTCTCTTTTTCTTCTTTTCTCTCTTTTCCTCTTTTTATGTGATTTTTTTCTTTTTCAATCGAGTTAATCTCTAAGGCTGATCTTCTTCAAGATAACTCAAAGGAGTTCTTGCAGAAAATCTCGCCGCAGTTCTTTTCTTAACCCTTCAATCTTCTTTCTCCAAAATCTCAAAAAGTCCCTTTTAAAAGATAAAAATGCAGTATTTATATGGGTAGGGCAATAGAACATAGCTGCATCACGCAACTAACAATTGCGTGATGGACCCGAAAGCTGCGTGACGCAGCTCACTTTTTGGACCGTTGCCACGTATCCACACAAAAAGCAAAACCATTATGTGGACTTTTCAAGGTGACGTCATCCTGGTTAGAGTTGCGTGACGCAGCTATAAGTGCTGTCATGCACCTTATAGCTGCGTGACGCAACCCTAGCGCAGATCAAACTTCCTTGAATTGGTTTAAATCGATTCTTGGTTTAAAGACTTCCGGTTGACCCTGATTCCTTATTCCGCGTCCTTATATCCTCATCGGGTTAGGTGGGAGCATAAAAACACGCGTCAACAAAAGTGTGCTCTAAGGAGCTACAAAATGTCATAAAAATGCAATCAAAAATGGAGAGGACCAGCTAACGTCGCCTCCGGCTGGGACCAGTTACCGCGTGCCTGACAGAGGATGGTGGAGGTAGTGGAGCATCGTCAGACGAAGAGCCATCATCATCATCATCATCCTCCTCGGAGAAGTCCAAAGGAATCCCCTCCACCTCCAGTCTAGTCCGGAGCCTGTCAACCTCCATTTGGAGACGAGAAACAGTGGCAACCTGATAGGATTGATGCCTCCACATCCTGTCAATCTCTAACTCCTGAGAAATAAGAAGGGGAAAAGGGTGAGAGAAATATACAAGGAAAAAGGCCAAAAGCAAGAGAATCATACCCTCTCATGGAGCTTCGGATACAAGCTGGCGATGTAGGTCCGAGCGACGCAGAACCTCTGGTATAGCTCCTGATATCTCTGAGCAGGCACCTACAAATGCAGAAAGGCATTCGATAAAGAATCCTCCAGGTAAATATCTCTAACTTAGTAAATTTGTTTTTCTACTTACATGTGTGGCATGCTCAGGATCCAGCTGTAGTTGTGGCAGAGCCTGCCTGAGGTCAGCAGGAATAGCAATGGCCAATCCAAGTCTCAGAGTGGGGTCCAAAGCAACCTCCATGCCTAGAGGGAAGGGGACATCACCCAGCACGACATCCGTAGACCCAGCAGGAACATCAGCCTCTGCCTGCGCCCTATAAAATGCAGGAGTCCGATGCCTCCTCCTATCCTGCAACAGGTCAAAACAAATGTTGGAAAAATCAAGACTGAGGGCAAAAGAGTTACCTGAGAGTACTCTCGAACCTCTGGCAATCTGGCCTGCAGCCGGGTGGTGAGATAAGAGGCATAATCGCCAGGTATCAGATAGTCATCGGCTGGGAAGCCATCATATTCCAGCAACTTGTCCTCCGGAGTCATCCCCTCCAAAATGCACATGTGGCGAGGGGGAGCAATGGGCACTCGCCTCTGGGCCGTGGCAATACGGATCTCGAGGACCCTCTCCCCCAAATAATACTGGTCCACCCAGTAGCCCTGAAGCAAAGACTCTGGACTGGGTAAGGGCCTCTGCTAGGGCACGAAAAGGATAGGCCGCCCAAGCATCTCCCTCCCACAGAGTCAGAAAGAGCTACAAAATAAAAAAGTCAGCAAATAAGCAGTAAATATAAAAGAAGACATGTTACTCAGAAGGTTCCTTGTACTTACATCAGCCAAGGCCCTATCGTTAAGATATCACCTCCAGTAGTGCGGATCCTCGTAACTCGAATAAGTATGATGGTAATGCGCCAAGTATCGAGGGATCCGCCGAGCCTCAGTAGAAGTATCACTCTCCGGACCATCGGGATAGATCCGATACTCATATGCTCATACCTGTAACAAGATTCCAACAGTTAAGTGTAAATTTGAGTGATTGAAAAAATAAAGGAAGAAAAGGCAGAAGGATAAATGTCTTACCTCAAGCGGGCGGAGAAACTGCCAGTTAGACTCACCCCTACCCCTGATCCATACATCCAAACCTTGGTAGAGGTGAGCCAACGCAAGTGAGGCCCAGTCGTAAGTGCTGATAAGGCTCAAATCCCGTAGGCAAGCCAGAACAGCAGGATCTCCCTTATTCTGGGAGGTGCACAGGAGCTGGGAGGAGATAATGTAAAAGATGAAGGACCGCGCTGCCTGGTCCCTCTCCTCTCTAGTATAAGCAGGAGCTGCAGGCCTAGCATCCACCGGTAGCTCTCTCCAAGCTGCTAATCTCGTACGGATCCGCTCAGCCCAAAACTTATAGACGACCTTATACGATACATACCGCTTAGCGGTGTACCTAGTACGAGTGGGAACGCCGAGTAAGGTCCTAACGACTTAAGCCCCCAATGCAGCCGTCTGGTACCGGGAATCGAGAGGCACAGCCTTGCCATTAAAACCAAGCCCAGTGATGGTAGTGAAATCGGCTGGAGTCAGGGTCATCTCTCCAAAGCCGAAGATGAATGAATGTGTGTAATCGTTCCACAGCTCCATCAACGCATAGCGCATGGTGGGTGGAAACCGGGGCTGAGTCCGGCAAAGACCAGCGGCGTAATCGCCGAATCCAGCTGCAACAACTCTAGACCGTATCGGGGGATCCAATAAGTTCCAAAAAGCAGAAGCATCAGTGGAGAACCCGCCAGCACGGGCCTTGCCCAGATTGACCTGTGTAAGAAAATCCATTCAAACAAAGAATTAAGCTAACATTTGTTTATTTTTGTTTTTCATGGCAGGAAAAATAGAGTGTTCAAGGTCCTGGCCAGGCACAGTCGAGTCATGCAACTGAAGCCGCGTCATGCAACTGTAGCTGTGTCACGCAACTGTAGCTGCGCCACGCAGCTTGTCAAGGAACCGCGTCCCTTAACGCACAGTTGCGTCATGGAGCTGTTCCTCCAAAGAACAACTGCATGACACAACTGTCGAAGGTAAGGCAGGAAAACCCTAATGTTCAATCTACCAGTTTCTATGTTTTTCTATGCATTTATAGGGCCTAGACAAGTCCAATTCAACATGGCATCACATGCTAAAACAGCAAATAAGGTATTAAGATGTGCAAAAAGGGCAAACTCAATAGTTCAGAGACAACAGATGTGAGAGGTACAGGGTCACATGGCTTCGAACAGCTGCGTCACGCAACTGTTCAAATAAGAACAGCTGCATCACGCAACTGTTCACAAGAGAACAGCTGCGTTACGCAACTCTCTCCTGCGTGACGCTATTGCCGACGCACAGATAGCATATACATCGCATAAAATCATTCACAAACATCCAGGGCAACATAGAAAGCAAGAAATTCAAGCGTAAGTTACTTACCTCAGATTGGAAACCGCGCATCACGTCGGTATCATGTCGAATCGGGAAATCCGAGCCTAGTAGCGAAAGAAGCTGAAGAGGTCGCGTCCCAAGTGTCAGGGCGTTACGGCTCACAGGAACTCGCTCGCCCTCGAAAACGGGAATGTCCGGGAGCACCCCCAGAATGTCCATCTTGGGTGTGTAAGCGGAAGCAGGGATCTCAGGAAGATGGGCCATATTAGCTAAGGTTCAGAGAGTTTTGGAATGTTTGAAAGTTTAAAAAGTGAAAAATGAAAAGTGAAAAGCTTATTTATAAAGGAAAAGGGAAATGGGCCTAAGCCCACCAAGAACCCAACCAAGCCCAAGCTAGCTTCTTTAAGCAATTTGGAGTCAGTATGCGGCTCGTATATTTCAATAATTCCATCTACTCGCCACACAAGGGGCAAAATCATCAAAGTCACCAAATTACTCTCAGGTAAGTTTTCTTTCAACACCGCATCAGGAAGGGTATACCTAAAAATTTAAGACTAGGGAAATTTTTAACAAAATTTTTGCCTAAATTTTTGCTAAATTTTCAAACAATTTTTGCAATAAAAATAATAAAAAAAATAAAAATTTCAAGGTTTGCTTAGAAGATAATATTTTTGGTCCCGAGTCGGAATTTCGGACTGGGGGCAAAAGTAAAATCTTTTGCCCTGATGCGAAATTTCAAATTTCAAGATTTGTGATTATTAATGCATGGGGGCATGTGATGCCGTAATATTTAACAAAGGCGAGATCTGTTTGTACACAGATGTTGCTCTTTCTTCTTGAAACTTTTCCAGGTCAAACCCTCCAAAGCCGATTACACTGAGCTGAGGAGGTGAACAACGAAGCCAACTACACCGAGCTTTGGACATCTTCAAACCCTCTAAAGCCAACTACACCGAGCAGAGGAGGTGAACAACAAAGCCGATTACACCGAGCTTTGGACATCTTCAAACCCTCTAAAGTCGATTACACCGAGCCAAAGCAGGTGAGCAATAAAGCCGACTACACCGAGCTTTGGACTCTTTTCAAACCCTCTAAAGCTGATTACACTAAGCTAAGGACGTGAACCACAAAGCCGACTACACCGAGGTTTGGACATTTTCAAACCCTTTAAAGCCGATTACACTGAGCTAAGGAGGTGAACCACAAAGCCGACTACACCGAGCTTTGGGCTCTTTTCAAACCCTTTGAAGCCGATTACACTAAGCTCAGGAGGTGAACAACAAAGCTGACTATACCGAGCTTTGGACTCTTTTCAAACCCTTTGAAGCCGATTACACTGAGCTGAGGAGGTGAACAATAAAGCCGACTATACCGAGCTTTGGACTCTTTTCAAACCCTTTGAAGCCGATTACACTGAGCTGAGGAGGTGACTTCAAAGCCGATTACAGCGAGCTTTGGAGTTGCTGGCAAATCCGACTGGAGCCAACAAAGCCGATTACACTGAGCTTTGGATGTGATCAGATTCAACCCAAGATTGAAGGCGCGTCAGTAGGCCACTTTAACATTAATCGTTTACACAATTAATGATAAAGTGGGGGGCCAAACTGTTGACGCGTGTCTTTATGCCCTCACCTAACCTAACGAGGATACGAGGATGCAGAATGAAGGGTTATGGCTATCTAGAAGTCTTTTGATCCAAGGATTTAAATTAAACCAATTTAAAATGTGTCTGGATTGCGTAAGAGTTGCGTCACACAGCTATTAGGTGCGTGACGACACTGTCGGTTGCGTCACGCAACTCCAATCAAGATGACATCACCGTGAATACCGACATAACGGTTTTTCATTCTGTTTGAGTACGTGTCAATGGTCCAGAAAGTGAGCTGCGTGACGCATTCACGCAGCTATCCTCTGTTGCCTTACTTCTATAAATACATTGTTTTTTCTCTTATTCGGGACTGGAATTTTAGGGCGTCAAAAAACACACTTGCGGCTAAGCTTTTCTCTAGAGACTCTTCTGAGTTCCCTTGAAGAAAAACAGCCATTAGACATCAATTAGGTTAAAACGAAAATCATAAAAGAATAAAAAGCAAGAGAGAAAAGGGTGAGCATTTAAATCCTTGTGGACAAAGCTTCTGGAACTATTAATCCTCATTCTTTAAGGCGTTTAAGCTGTTTTCAATCCTCAGTCTGAGGGTTAGGTAACTCTTTTAAACCTCTCTTTGTATTTTTATTTAGTATTGTTTATTTTGTCATCGTTTTAATAGTTTAATCTTAGTTAAACGGTATTCTGTTCACTCTTGGTTGTTTTTAGATTTCATTAAAGCACGTTTAAATGAAAGAATGATGTAAATAAGTTGTTTGAAAAGTAGTTACGGACTAGAGCAGCTGCGACACGCAGCCAGTAGTTCCGTAACGGGCCTAACAGTTGCGTGATGGAGCTGTTTATGTCCAGAATATTGTTTCTTTACCCAGATTAGCTGCGTCACGCAGCTATCAGATCCGTAACGGATCTGGAGGTTGCGTGACGGAACTGTTCATATTCACGATTTCATTTTATTTTTAATATTCTATTTTTAATTGTGGATCTAAAATATATGGTTGAAGGATCTGGAGTTCTAAGAACAGTTAGGTCACGCGACTACTAGATCCGTCACGCAACTGTTCTTCCAAAGAATAGCTGCGTGACGCGACTGTTCTAGGGTTCCAGAAACAATTTTTGTTCTTTCAAAAATTAAAAAATTTTGTACAAAATAAAAATTAATTTTTCTAATAAATCCAAAGACAACTGATTGTGAGCAGATTGCAATTTAATTAAGTTTAAAATATTAAAATGTAATTATGCATGATTTTGGGTTTCTTTTTCGTTTTCGGGTTAAGATTTTTAATCGGGTAGAATGTATTTTTTAGGTCTGGTTTGTGGCCCGCCTTTAACCATAAGGCAAGAGCGGGTCCTTTATTTATTTGATTTAGCTGCTTTAGTGTGAATGATTTGGATGATTATGGATGCGATGATTGAATCTGATTGAATTTGATTAGGACGATTAATTAATTTTCCGCATAAGAACTCGGTTCGATTCATTCAGGTTGGGTTTAAGTAAATTAATAATTTGGCTTTTCTAACTAAAATGAATTAGAAATCATAAGGTTAAAAGAGGCCGGTTTTTCGGGCGTCGGCTTCCAACGGGCCGGCGTACCCAATTCCCTTACCCAAAACCGCATTGGTTCGCTTGACCAGTCTTTTAAATAATTTGGCCTTAAATAGAATTGGGTTTAAAATGGAGTCATTTTTATAAAATAAAATTGGAAA
The DNA here is from genome assembly GCF_041381405.1 of Jatropha curcas. NCBI lineage: Eukaryota > Viridiplantae > Streptophyta > Magnoliopsida > Malpighiales > Euphorbiaceae > Jatropha > Jatropha curcas. The sequence continues at coordinate 9,277,297 of NC_143157.1, read as the reverse complement.
CGGTCACATTGCCGAAAAATGGGTGGCGAATCAAAATGTTTTGTAAGATCAATTTATCGGCATCGTAACTAATAACATGTTTTGTCACCACTGTTCATCATAATATCATTTTCCGAAACTAAAAGGAACGTTTTTCGGGTCGCTCGGGGGCAGTACGAAAACAGTCACCCATTTATGACATGAACCAATTTAAACTCAATTTTAATCTGTTTAATTTTCATATTAGGCAAATCGTATTTTTTGTGTCAAGATCCATTTTGACACCCCTAATCAACCGATAAAGTTGTTCATTTATTAACAACTTCAACTTGTTTTTTATCCGGTATTAAAGAATAAGGTCTTTGTTAGTTATATGTCCTATGGTCAATTTGATTGATTATATTTTGGATATAATATTTCATGTAATAAATATTTTGTTATTAATAAAAGGGAATTTATTTATCTTTTATATTCTATTGATTGAATCTTGGTAAAAGATAAAGTCTACGAGACAATAATGCTTTGCAAAGTAAATTATAATATGGTGATAATTATGAGTTTTATTTTGTATTAAAGCAACGTCTCTAAATATTCCTGATTAATGTTTTTCTCATTATTGGAGGATGATTAGAGTTGTTGATACTGATACATGTTGTGTTTTTTCCTTAGGGAAGCAGCTATTCTCATAAGCTGAGATATATGTGATATCTAAAACTAATATATAGTGCTTGTTATTTAAACAAGTCCACTGAATTGACCTGCATGAGAATTCCATATGGAGAGTTATCTGTGTCTATAGAATACTCAACTAATGGTTGCGTAAGTGATCCTTTGACTTGAAATTACTAAGTTATCTTGTATGAGGATGACTATGTTTTGATTCTTCGTTCACATTAATCATTCATGAATAATAAGTAATGATTTATTGGATATAGTAGGAACTATATGGAGCTACATGTGAAATTAAGAGGGAATTCATCACCCTAGGTAAACTAAGAAAAATGTTCTAATTGTTCTCTATTAGTATTGATTAAGAAATCTTTGCGCAAGGTAGAATGAAATTAGCAAATTAGATTTGAAATTTCATTCAACTGATCAATAGCTAAGATTAAGAAAACTAACATGATTAAGTAAAGCAGACGCACTCTATGCCTAATTACTAAATCATAATATTAATGATGAAAGGATATTAATTACATTGATAAATCATGCAATGAAAGGTTAAGTCAAACCACTTTGACTTTCTCAATATTTAAATAGTCATGACATGTTGTTATATAATGTACTTGATCTTCAAATATTAATTAATTAATTTAATTTATATTTGTTGTCAACATATTTGGAATTTAGAAGGTCACACACATAGGAATGGATATGAAAAAGTGAAAATGAGAAATCGAATCTAGTATAACTTGATTACAAATTTTTAAACATTAAGGGCAAAATTATAATTTATATTTAATTACCATTTACCTAAATTATTAAGTATTGACTTAATTGATATATGCCTAAAAAATTTATTAAGATAAATTTTAGATTAAATAAAATTAATATTTTAATTATGATTTAGTTATTTAAATAGTTAAATAAATAAATGCAATTGATAAATGAAAATTCTGTTACTATATGTATTATTATTTATTTATTTAAATTGTTTAAATAAATAAATAGGAATATATATATATATATATATATATATATATATATATATATTAGTTATAATTTATTTATTTAAAAGGTTTAAATAAGTAATTAAAATTAATTTATTTATTACTTAAGGTTTTCGTATATAAAATTTAAGTTATAGTCAAATTTAGCAATTGTTGTGCATAGCCACAAAACTAAACATAGAGCGTGAGATAGCTAATATCATTATACACTCTAATCTCTTAACCCATTAAAATAGTTTTAGAGTTTTTCAATTGTCTATTCGTATGGACATCATTAGAAGTCGGATACTTGGACGGCTTATGGTTTGCGACAGCCTAATTGATATATCAAAGTTTTAAAGAGTCTGTAAAAAAATATTTTTCTAAATAATTTTATTATTTTAATCGTTTAAATGAACCCCTTATTAATATAATTATATTTATTATAATTTTCTCCTTGTATTACTGAAATTGAAAACCAACAATCTTATCATTTCGATTTTCATTTTTGATATAGTTTTTGCTGGTTTAGTTTAATGATAGTTGCAATATTTTTGCATAATGATTACACTTAAAGTTAACCATAAGTGTAACATCAATGACACGTGAAATGAAATAATAAAAATAGAATATTACACCTTTTTTAAAATTCCACGCAACTACACATGCATCCATTTATAACACGGCAAAAAAGCACCAACGGTTCACGAGTGTTTAATATGAGGAATGGCGCATGGACTTCCAAATGTCAATAAAATCGGACATACAAAATTAAAGTTAGGCAAATGGTAGGTTATAGGTACGACCCTTTTAAATAGTATACTTGATGTGTCAAATTTTCAATCATTCACAGCCACTACTTTTTCCTTCGCTGTCATTACCATTTTTTTTCGTGTGTCGAGACGTGGAGATTCTCCTTTTCTTTTTCTCAAATATAAACAAGCAATATTGGATTATACTTACATAAACAAGCAATAGGGTATCATTCGCTCAAACTGTGGATATTCGCATAATTCGGTTCAAACCAAATTATACTTATATAAACTTAGTAAACTGTTCTTTAATATAAAAAATCGAATTGAATTAAATTAAAATTTTAAACTTCGATTTAATTTTTTAATTTTGACTTAATTCTTAAGATTTTTCTGATTTTTTCAATTTAATATTAGATCTAATGACAAAAAAATATGAATTTTGACCTTTTTTTTTTTTTAATTCTAGCCATTTTTTTTAATTTTATCAATCAATACTGTGTATTTAATTTTCTGTATCAATTCTAGCATCTGTTTGTCTTCTGTCAATTTTATGCTAATATGACAATTATCTCTCACAAGTGCGCCTTATAACATTCAATGTCAATACCAAGTCATATATCTACATATACTTAAAAAAAGCCATTTTTATCAAATATGGCAAGTTCTTTTAATTTTATCAAATAATACTGTGTATTAATTAATCACTATCAAATGATTTTGTTATATTTATATTTATTCAATTAAATAGTTTATCAAATAACTATATATATGTATAATGAGATTAATCAATTAGAATTCAAATTAGAATTCAATTTCACTTAAGAGTCTTCTAAAAATATTATTTTTAAATATACTGATAAATATACATGCTCTCTTAACAATGGAAAGTGAAAGGGCAACTTGAAAGATCATATGATCTTGATGGGTATAACCAGTAGATATCTTCTTATTGTGATTTTTTAAAACTTCTTTGATTTTATACTGGAAATGGTAATAATCAATATAGAAAAATAAATTTTGAGAAGTTAAATTCTATATTGATTAGTGTATTTAAAAATAACATTTTTAAAAGACTCTTCAATAAAATTGAATTCTAATTGATTAATTCTATTATACACTTAATATACACAGTTAATTAATAAGCTATTCAATTAAATAAATATTAATAAAATAAAATCATTTGATAGAGATAAATTATTATGCGATATTGATTGAAAAATTAAACGAACTTGTCAAATTTAATAAAAACGTTAAAGTTCAGACTTTTTTTAGTATACGTAGATATATGACTTGACGCGGATATTGGATATTGTAAGGCTTACTTATGAAAGATAACTGACAAATTAACATCAAATTGACGAAAGACAAACGAAGACTAAAATTGATACAGAAAACTAAATACGCGGTATTGATTGATAAAATTAAAAGAATTTGCTAGAATTGATAAAATGGTCAAAGGTCGGCTTTTTTTTTTTTTTTTATTAGGCCTTTATATTATATAATAAAAATCAAATTAAATTTTTAATGAAAAATATCTCAAAACCGAACCAGTCAATTCGGTTCCATTTTCATTTTGACCCGAATTATGTTTACACCTACATATCTCATACATAATAGACACGTTTCAAGTTTCATTTCAACTTGCAAGGCTGGACCACATCACTTCATCGTTGTTCTCATTTTGTTGTTATGGCTGCTTCCACTTGAAAGTGCTTTCAGGTAATATTTGTACTTCATTGTTCTCATTAATGTCATTCTTCTTCTTCCACATACAAGTAACGATTGTTAAACATTCCGTGCCATAGAAGTACCAGTGTAAATGGGCAAAGCTCAGGGCATAGCACTCTACATTACAGTTTGCTGCATTTTATTCATTATATCCAAAACCATTATTTCAGTCCTCCTTTATCAGCGATGGAAAAGAAAACACTTGATATCTGAAGATGGCTTCTCAGGTAATGCTAGTTTTGTTTCTGTTAAATTAAAAAATATATATAAATAATAAAGAATGGTTAACTAGTTTCGGGATATTACAGGAGGGACAATGGTTATGTTTAAGTCTGCATTGGAGTCTCAAACATGTGATGTGTTGTGGAAGAAGACATTAAATCTGAGCAACAACGACATCATTGGCTCTGGAGGCTATGGAACTGTTTATAAAATGAGCATTAATGAATCCATGGCCTTTGCTGTGAAAAGACTAAACAGGGGAAGTGCAGAGAGAGATAAAGGTTTCCAAAGAGAGGTAGAAGCAATGGGTGATATTAAGCATAGGAATATTGTCACTCTCCATGGATATTTGTCTGCTCCTCACTACAATCTACTTATTTATGAGTTTATGCCAAATGGAAGTTTAGATGCAGTTCTACACGGTATGAAATAATGATTTTTCAATTTTTATCAAATTTTTCTAGAAATATGTCGCTATTCCTAATTGTTTGATTTATGCATTTTCTTTTTTTTTTTTTTTAAGAAAAAAGATGTGCCTATTGAGCCCTTTTGTGTTGTGGTTCTTCTCGGGCGTCAAAATTGACAATGACGTAGGAATATGATTCACTTAACACAGAAATCAAACACGGTAGGCTTAAATTTAAATGAATTCATATCATAAGCAGGTGATCCATATATGACCCTATATTAAAAAGATCATGTCACTGATTGACTCATCTATCCTCTTATTTAAAGACAAAAATATAATTTCTCACATAATATATGCATTAAGCTTGTCAATGTGTTGTACAGGTCCTATTTTTAACATGTATATAACCCATTTAATTAAATTTGGTGAAATTTTTTTGACTTATATATGACCCATTTAATCAAACGGATTACATATGTTATGTTCGTGCTCATTTAATTTTCATGTGTGTTCATGTTTAAATATTTAACACAACGTTAACAAACTTGCTATGAATTTATGTTTGCTCGATTGAGAGAAAAAAAAAAAAAAAACTAAATGTTGTTACTCCTTATGACAGGTAGATCAACGAAGAACAAGGGTTTGGATTGGCAAAGCAGATATAGGATAGCATTAGGAGCTGCAAGAGGAATTTCTTATCTGCATCATGATTGCATCCCACATATAATCCACAGAGATATCAAATCCAGTAATATATTGCTAGATCACAATATGGAAGCTCGAGTATCTGATTTCGGTTTAGCAACCTTAATGGAACCTGATAAGACTCATGTTTCAACATTTCCTGCTGGAACTTTCGGATACTTGGCTCCTGGTATCACAATATAAATATATACATATACTCCATTTCTGCTGATTCCTTAACTAATATGCTAAATTATGTTCTCTTTTCTGCAGAGTACTTTGACACTGGGAAGGCGACTGCAAAAGGGGATGTTTACAGCTTTGGAGTTGTTCTGCTAGAGCTTTTGACTGGAAAGAAACCCACAGATGAAGCATTCTTTGAGGAAGGAACCAAGCTTGTGACCTGGGTGAGTAATTCTGAAGCAGGAACTAGTTTGGTATTTGCTATTTCTAATAGCAGATTTTCTCCAGATTTTGGAACAACACGTTGCAAAGATATCAGGCCATTCAGCATTGCTATTACATTACAAGTAGCAAATTTTTTATCAAAACTAATAGTAATTTTCTTGGTCTAATCAATGTTAGCTTCTTCCAATAGAACTCTTCTGAGTGTCCAAATCTGATTTTGGAAAAAAAAAAAAAAAAAAAAAAAAAAAGAAACTCTCACATTTGGAGTTCTCACAAAAATCAGTTTGGGCCTGTAGAAAATTCTATTATAGTAAGTTACATATATTGAGCCAACAAAATTACATTTAATTTTGACTCAAAATTTACTACTTGCAATAGCAATGTCAAACAGACAAATGCGTATTATATTCGTAATATATGATTTTCATAGGCCTATATCAGTTTTACACCCACGTCTATATTCAATTGGCTAATATATTCACTCCAACTTTTGGACCAAAATATACACTTAACAATAACAGTATAAGACATACCTCTAATGTTAAGTCAAAGTCTTGAATAATGGATATTTCACAAACAGTTGTGCTAAAGTTGAAGCCTGGAACAGGTAAAGGAAGTTGTTGAAGATAATAGAGAAGAGTATGTACTTGACAGTAGCCTAAAGTGCTGCCCAAGCGATGAGATTAACAATGCCTTCAGAATTGCATACTTGTGCCTTGAACCAGAGCCCTCTGTAAGACCTACTATGGCTGAGATTGTCAAGATGCTTGAGCGAGTTAAATCAGAGAACACTGTAAATGATTCTTAATATTTGTAATTATCAGTAAAATCAGTTAATACATATTCATGAACAAACATTTTCTTTCCAGCGAATTACGGTTAATATTCTTTTTGTTACATCAAACATGTTTTAAAAGATATATTCAGGTTTGAAACCTAACCTCCTATATTGCAACACAGATACTTGAGCACTAGCTCTCAGCTTAATGAATTAAAAAGTGAGTGAAGAATTTCACTGAATGAGAGCTATCACTATCTTTCATATCGTAAAAATATATACTACAGGTAAAATCAATTAGATAAAGACACTTGTTTCCATTTGACAGCAAAGCTACAAATAAGATAACTAGATTTATACTAAAAGTCAAGTAATCAATAAAATAAATACGAAACGAAGTAACATAAGCTTTGACAAACTAAATACCACAAGGGTATAATATAAAACTTAAGCAAACCATGTCATGGTGTTCACTTGAGAATTGTTGCCAGCCCGGTGGTCACTGAAGCTTTCAATGAAGGAGAAACTGAAGCATCTCCGAAAAATACATCAAAAAGTGCAGAAGCAACATTTGCGGACTCTATTGTAGCATCCACACTAGATGGTATCCCATCTGAAGAGACACAGATCTGAAAAAACACAAATTGAAAGAGCAGCCTGAATTAATATGCAGAAGGGGAAGTGGCAAAAGATAACAGAACTAAAACAAATACGTTTGTTTTGCAATGGCTACCGAATTCAGACTTACAAGCAATTTTGAGGGATCCAACCATGTTAAAAATATGAATGTTCCTTTCTTAAGAGCCCGATCTTGAAAAACACTACGAAATGCGGACAAAGCAGATTCATCAACTAGAGTGGGTGCTTTGATTCTTGGGGAGATGGCATCATCCAAGGCATCCCAAAAAGTTTTACCATCAACATCTCTCACCAGTACAATCTGTAGTGATTTTTCTAAAGCAGCTATATTCATGCAAAATTGCATTAGCAAAATCATCCACTCTTGCCCTTCCAAACCAGTAAACACAGGGAAGACATTTTATACCTTGAAAAATTGAGCTGAAAAATGCTGCATTCCCATGGATCTCAGCAGTTGATTGCCCTTTCCAAGTATCCAATGCACTTAAGATGGACGGATTAACATATAGTCCAGCAGCATACACCTTCACACCAATGATAGCAAAAACCTTCTCTCTATACCCTGAAATTTTTCGCAGATAACTAAAGTTATTAATTCAAACAACACATGATTCTACTACTCACGACATAGAATTAACACCCAAAACTACAAAAACTGTCTTCCTATATCCTAAGATTTATTGCAGGCAATTAAAGTAATCAATTCGTGTGAGAAAAACTTTCAAGCAACTCGCCAAGTACGTCCAATTACGGAAGTACTTATATGTTAAATTAGATACCAATTTGCATAATCATTGATAGAAAAATCCAGTCAGAAGTCTGCTTGCTGAAAACTGTAGAAACAATCAAATGTTAAGATTTGAATCATGTTTCCTTTTATTAGCAAGGAAAACAATTTCCTTCATATTAAATCCCAAAAGATTAGTTTCCTGTAATGTTAAATACATCATACATTAGCAATAATAACACAGTAATAGATACATAGCTGGTATCTTGCACCATATGGATGCTTTATATGGTAAACCCATAGATACTTCCTTTCTGGTACCAAAGTTCTATAGAAAAGAACAAAAAAAAAAAAAAAAAAACTGACCAGTTCCAAGTAATGATAATGAACTTGAGCATCCTGGCAAACTTAAAGATGTCTGAAATCTCACATTGGTAGCAGGTTCCTCTGTATACCCTGAACTTCCAACTGCAGCCGTTACAAAAGGTTGGCAAATAAATATCAGATTTGTTTTTTATTAAAATATAAGTAAGAATAAAAGAACTGTGTTCGCGTAGACCTTTTCCTTTCATATACTTCCCAATCTTCTATATTAAAATCTATAGTTAAGACTTAGAACTAGCAAGATTTTAAGCAAGCTTAAAGCTGATAACAATCTAAGCATTTCGCTCACTGTTCAGGTTCTTTGCCAATTTTTCTTTCATTCGGTGATGGGAAAAAAAACAAAAAGGAAGTAGCTTCCAACAACTAGAAAATAAGACATGGAAACTATTATCCTTTTTCATGTTCCAACTCAACAACTGTTTCAATTAGAGTACAAAATTAGATATTTTATCATCAAAACATCAGCATGAATATAAAAGCTAAATTCCAATGTTGAAGTTAAAGAAAGCAAGGTAATGTGATTGCCAAAGCAGCTCACCTAGCCTTAAACAAATATAGACCAAATGGTTTAATGCTTATTTTCTATGCGTTGAAAATACATGCTTAACATGTATTAACTGACAATTAGGTTATTCATTGACAGCGTAATTTAAATTAACTAAAAAGCAACTTCCAGAATAACTTCAATAACAAAAAATATATATCTCTGTGCTCATTTGCTAGGTAGGTCAACTAAATAAATATTGAAGACTAGACAGGAGCTGCACTACAAGACACGCATACCACCCAAATAACTGGAAGAATTAATGCAGTAAACTTAGTGACAAGGACACAGATACTTGTGTGGTCAGCAGGGTCTTCCACATCCCAATAGCGAACAATGAGGGAAAGGAAAAGGTTGTAACTAACGCTATCACAATAAAACCCAAGTTCTGACTTTGTTTTCACACACCTCGGTGCTCCTCTTCTTGGAATTCTTCAACTCCCCCAACCGTAATGGCATCCAATTTGGAAGGAAGACAACATTTTTCTTGGAGCCAAGCATTGTAGTTTCAACAATGAGATAAATATCCGAGAATTGCCTAGATGCAATAGTTAAGTCTTCCCTTCAGTACTCTCACGTTTTGAAACCTTACTCTACAGAGGTGCTTTGCAGGAGAAAATAGCTAGTTCTCATGGCCAATAAAAGATGAATACTTAAAAACAACCAAACAAGTTTAAAGATATTTAAAAATTGGTGCAAGATCAAGTCGCATAATATTTGATGAAGGAAAGTCTACTCAAGCTTCTTCATTTTGGAATATGCACCATTCTGTTGCCTTGTCATAACAAGAGAACTTCTTGAATCCCTGACCTTGAACCTTCATTCTACCATCAATCTAATGTTTGGCTTTCTTGAAAATAAATTTTCATTGTTATAAGTCAATGTCATTTGATTGATTTTATCGACATCAAGCCAACCATTGTCATTTCCTACATTAAAATTTATGTTACACGGTTTATACAGATTACAAAGTTGCAGTAAGAAGGCTATGGAAACTTCTCTTCAAATTTTTGTCATCAGGAGGAACACCTACAGTTTTCCCAACTTATCAAGGATTTGTTAAGTTGATTTTCAAGTGAGAGTCATATTGTGGAGTACGTAAACTGAGCAGGTATAATTCATAGTTTCTCAGTTCATTATCTCCACCAAAACTAACATTCTTTCAGCCTCTAACTCTAAGCACACATGGGTTCCTAAAGGTAGGCCTATCAATGTATAGCACAGAACTTCAACTTTGAGCTGATGTTAATTCACCACAGAAAACAAAATAACTAAAAGATTCCAATACTTATCAAAGCCAATCAAAACTGATGGATAAAGTAAACCAAGACTGAATGGACATAATGCTTCGAATTTTGTTTTCGCCTTTCAGAATTCAAACTTGATTAAGTGCCAAAATTATCACCAAATTTCTAAAGAAGGCATATTATTCAAAAGAGAGCCACATTTCTTCATTTTTGCATAACATTTTTTGCCAAGATTAACAAAACCCTTATTCTTCCAACAATACTTCCATGCAGGGGTACAAAACATGAAAATAAGTAATCATGGAGCGAGTTTTGAGAAATTTACCTGAAGAAGATGAAGAAACTTTCAAATAGAAATGGGTATGATTTAAATTGTTCTTGTGAAGGGGTAATAAAGATAAGGTTGAGAAAGAGTGAATTTTGCCAAATGGTGAAAATGGGTTTGGAGGCTTTCTCTGAAAACTAATTCCGGGATTCGAATTCAAGGTGGCAGGCCACATTGATGTACAAATTTTCCCAAGCATGCTTTAGTTCAACTGCTCAGTGAAAGAATGAAATGGGAATCGGTTGAGCAAATTAATTAGTTTCAAGTTTTTGTCTAACAGTAACCGTTCAAGGAGCGACTATTTGGTCGGTTGGGCCCCTTTTAGTGAAATTTGTATGGAAAATTATTTCTAAGTCCCTGAATTTTTATAAAATTTATTAATTTATCCCTACTGTTCATATAAATTTCTTAATCCCTCACATATTCATCTGTCTCCGTCTTTAGTACTTCCGTCGAAAAAGTGATATTTTTTCAGTTAATTTTACATAAAAGACCCAAATATCTTGTTAAAATATTATTAGCATTTTTAATTAACTATCTCTGTCTCATTCCCCGACGTAGCACTATCTCTCTCGCCGAACTCACCCCTCTCGTTGCCGTACAAAAAGCCATATTCCAAGCTAATTTCATTTGGGCTTTGTTGATGAATTTTGCCTCTTATGTAAAAGCTAGATCGGAAAGATGTATAAAAAGTTGGATTGTTGTGATCCAAACTCAATGGTAGAAGCACTTTATCACCTTATTACCATGAATAATCTACATCTCGAAGAGGAGGCTTTTGTTGTTACTGCTGCAAATCCGACTTCTAAAGCAACAAATGGGTTTGAATACCCATTTGTTTCATGCATCAAATTATTTTGGCTTTTACATCATCATCTTCTTTAACAGATTCATCATATAAACTAACACTAGATGTGCTTAACCTTTTTCACTTAGCTAGATTTTCATTACTTTCAAATCTTCAATTTCTTTCACAAACCCTAACCATACAATTCTATTAATTCTCAAACTACATAAACAATAGTGCCAGAGTTGGTGGCTGCATCAAGACACGTTTGTCAATACCTCCAAGCTTATAGATGAGATGTCGATAGCAGTGGATTTGCCAGAGTCAACCAGGCGATGTTGATGCAAACCTTCTTCTTACCTATTATAAATTTCTAAGATTGATCTTACAAAAATAAACCATTTTTCTCAGAAAACTAATCATCTTTATCAAGAAAGGAGATGAAGAGCAACAGTTTAATGTCTGAATAGCCCACTAATTCTTAAACAGTGAGACTAGTATATGGTGTGGAGGTGTAGGTGGAGGGCCAATCCTAATGCTGGTTCAAAGATTGAGATGAGAAGAAGAGAGCGGTAATTTAAAATGGTAATAATGTTTGTGGTTCCTATATAATAATAAGGTTATCTGGGTCTTTTTTTATATATAAAATTAACAAAAAAAAAAAAAAAAAAATATCACTTTTTTATGGAAGAACTAAAGAATTAAATGGAAGCATATATTAGGGACAACGGAATAATTTGTATAAACAGTAATGATGAACTAATGAATTTTGTAAAAACTTATGGATCTACAAATAATTTTCTCAATTTTTAATCCACTGAATCATAGAAAGCTAATTAAGCTATAATGAATCGAAAAAACTTATCTAGATTAGGTCCATTTCCCCCACTTGTGGAATAAAACAATGAAACTAAAGATTTTCTAAAAAGTATTCTGATTTTTTTTTTCAAGTGTATTGTCAGAAATACCATCATTTCAATAAGAATACTTAATTTCATTAGTTTGGTCATAAGTGAGGCCATGAATCTAGTCTAGATAAGTTTTTCCCACAATGAATAAGGAATTTAACCAAATTTGACTGAATCAATTTGGCTGAATTAATTTTTGTATTAATAAAATCAATTTTAACATTCCTAGTTAATCAAAATAAGACTAATGATTCTTTCTAATTTTTACTAATTAAATATTTTTTTCTTCAGGTAATGTGTTAAATTTACTTCAAAATTAACCATTAATCGAATACTCAAAGATATAATTTTGTAGGCTAAATTGACAATCAAATTTTAACATTCCAAACCAAATTAGTTGATTTGGCCGATTCAACTAATTTAGCTGATTTGGCCAAATCGAATGTGCACCTTTAACTATTCTTGTATATTAATTTTCTAACGTAGGTTGCACAAGTATTTTAAAAGTCCAATGCACCAATACTGAACATCAACACTTATTAGACATATGTTGAACATTTTAAAAATGTGCCGAACTTTAGTTTTTTAGAAATGTCCCTCGTCATATTTGAACTAGATAAGCAATCACATTATCACACCGAAAATTCAATTTATTACATAAATGTATACCAACTTTGTTGAGATAATAATAAAAAGGAAAATGACCTGGTAAGAGTAACTGAAATTCTGAGATGGAAGACTTTAAAATAGAATTAATATTGATTTAGTGCCACATCATGCTAGCTCAACAACTTCCTCTCTCTCTCTCTCTCTCTCTCTCTCTCTCCTGTCCACACACAATAAAAAACAGCATTTAGCCATAGATTTTATCGACGGATGAAGTTTATTGATAATTATCGATAGATTAATGTAGATGTGTTTTGGACACCCTCATATTAATATAAATCAGTTACTAAAGGTGCAGTTCAGAACCAGTGACGAATCAATCAAAAATAAGAGGTTGCACTAGCAGACAAAGGTGATATTAGCTCACTTTTTTCACCATAAATCTCTCTAGAAGTTAATTTTGGCACAAACTTTATATCATTGGAAATTAGATTAAGATAACTCCAATTGAATATTATGGGCAAAAATTGGAGTTGAAATGGGTCTCGAACCGCAGAAATCAAGGCTAAACAAGACTGAAAGCCAGAAAGCTGCACTAGAGATCCATTTGGCCACCTAGGTTGGCGGTTAGCTGTAGTTCACTGGTGGATGGTTGGTGATCGTCGGTCGACTGCTAGGCATGAGGCGGCTAGACTCCCTTTTGCCCTCTAATAACACATTATGGAAGAATCACATATAGAATACAAGGATATTAAATGTTAACTGATTAAAGAAGCATTTAATTGAGTTAGAAAAGATTACGACTTTTGTAGTTGTTGATTCAAATGAATTTCGAGGCAAAATTTCTTAAGATAGGTAGAGTTGTAATGCCTAAAATTTTGGATTTTAAAATGATTTTATTATTACCGGGTCATGAATAGTAATGTCTATAGAAAAATGATATTTTATTTGACCTAAGAAGGGTTTTATTCATAATTAATAATTATGGAATTAATTAGACTTTATGGTCAGTCTTGATTAATTAAATTTAAGATATAAATTCCTTATTATTAATTATTTTATTGGTAAATAATGCCATAGGGGTATTTTAGTAATTTCACAAGTGTAGAGATTTAATTTATTAATATATGATTTATACCCATATAGATGAGTTATGGTGTCATAAATTATTTTAGTAATTCTAACATGTGGAAATTTAATTTATTGCATGATGTTAAATATAATGTTTTTATCATGTGTAGTTAGACTCAGTATAGCATCTACTTATAGCCTTAGGATGAGAGGAACCTAAATAAATCCTAGCTTCCATTTGTGAGACTAGTTGACCAAGTCAAATTACCACTTTGCCGTTAATGAATTAATATTGGCTCTTCGATGAGACTTCAAGATCTAATCTCTACTGTTATACTCTCAGAAACTGAGGATATGAAGAATTCAAAACTAGTCCTTTCTAGGCTTAATTGAGAATATTTATATTGATAGAGAGATAATCATAGTTGGATAAGGATAGAGGGAATCCTATTTTATCTATTAATTAGACTTAATTTAGGAGTATAATATCTTTTTATATTATTTTTATATATTTTATCATTGTATATTATCAGTAGTCCCCTTTCAGTTTTTTGGTCATTTATGACCAAAAGGGTTTGATTAAGTGTATTTTTGATTTTTGATACTTATGTTATTTGTAGTGCCTTTTGTGTGCGAGATTTTTCCTTTGCTTCTGTCATAAAACGATAGCTCACTTTTTACAGGAAACGAGGTGTTGGTTCGCTTGCCGAGGGATAATTCAGTGGTCTTTAATGGATGTGTCCTTTAAGTCTCTCGCGCCTCTATATAAAAGGGTCATTTTACCTTCATTTTCCCCACACCTTCATTTTCTTTCTTCAAAGCTTCTCTCTCTAAAGTTCTTTTCAGAGCTTCTCTCTCTAGAATTCTTTCCAAAGCTTCTCTCTCCAAAATTTCTTAGTAATTTTTTATTTTTCTTCTCTCTTTCTTTTACCTACTTTTGGGCGGGACTATGGGTTCACATAGTGACGAAGAAATGCCTACCTTGGCCGAGCTTTCTAAGGATGAAATTGTGGAGGCGAACGAAGCTGAGGTAGGCGAGGCGAGGATAGGGTAGAGAACATTAGGGTATCTAATGTTCCGTCTGACATCAACGAGGGCGAACTACTTGCTATAGCTTCAAAGTATGACCTTGCGCCAGAGTATGAGTTGGTTCGCGTAGGGTTGGATATGCGAGCTAACATTCCCTTGGATGATGATGAGTCTATGATGCTGTATGAGGAGAGCCTTCATTCTGGTGTTCGGTTTCCTTTATTTGGGCCCCTAAAGTCATTCTTCAATGAGTATGAGATCACTATCAACCAATTGAATCCTAACGGTTTAAGGTTGTTATGTGGGATCGCCGAGCTGGCTCACCAAGATGGAACCACCTTAACGACTCAAGGTATGGGAGAACCTTATCGTGTGTACCATCGGGTGAATGAGGATCATTGTTTCCTCTAGGCTAGGAAGGTCTGTAACATATTTTACAAAGCCTCAAAGATCTTCCTTGAAAAATCGGTAGCATAAGTACTTCATTGTTCGTTGCACTGGGGGGGTTCGATATTCTGACTCGGTGGTCTAGTGATCTTGCGAGATGCCTCTCTTCTTTGCCTAACCCTGAGGATTTGCTGTGTGTCGATTTGATAAAAGCTAGAGGTTAAGGATGATGAATCTGAAGCAACTAATTACTTATGGCTACCAAGTTCTCCCTCCTAATGGACCCATAGGATCCCAACCTTCATTCTTGGTACATGTTGCTTCTACATGCTTTTAGTATCACCCTTGTACTAACACATCTTAATTTTTTCTTTTTCTTTACTTTTATATAGGCATGGCTCCTAAGAAGGCGAAGGGCTCTAAGCTTTCCAAAGTCGCGGAGGCAATGAGGGAAAAGTCTGATGCAGGTAGCTCGGAGAAAAGGATGCCTTCAGTTACCAATGATCCTCAAGTTATCGAGCCAGGGGCTACTTTGGAATTCCTCATAATGAGTGCACTCCCACAAACCCTCTTGCTGAATCAAGCCGTAAAAGGCCAAGGGAGGTGTTTGCTCCTATTCCTCCTGCTCCTCCCCCCGAGTAGGTGAACCTCTGGATATTCAAGCCTACTTCATGAGTAGGTATAGGGTTAACTGCAGTCTTCAATTTGATGCGCCTAGTTGTGAGATGGCTTGCCATTGTCTCTTTCCTACAGATGCTCACTTCTTTGAGTGTATAGATGATCTGGCGAGGAAGGACTGTATAAATCAATGTCTTTTTTAAGCACTGAATGCTAATAACATCAACTTTGGTCAGATAACCAAGCTAAAAGGCGCCTATACTGAGATGGAGGTGCAGCAGATGGAGGATGCATTAAAAGGTACTGAAACTTCTATGAGGGAGTAGAAGGCTCAACATAAAGTGGAGATTGCTGCTCGGGATGCCGAGCTTGAGAGGTTGAAAGAGGAGAATTGGGATCTGCTATGTAAGAACAAAGATCTTGAGGGCAAGGCAAAAGAGATGGGGGAGGAACTGCAGGGGCTTCAGGATCAGGAAGGATCTGTAATGGAGGATCTAGTGAAGGTATGTCTAAGTCTAAGGGCGAACATCCTAACGGAGCTGAAGGCTAGACATCCTGAAGTAGATTGGAGCTGGGTGAATGATGTATACCCTGATAGGGAGGATGAAAAGGATGAGGATGTTGTGGGTGACACTCTTTCACAAGGTTGCAATGTGGATGACTCGCTTCCTCCGAGGGTGGATACCAAAGTATCGGCGGACATCCATCCCATTTTTTCTAAGGGGCGAGGCACAACTGAGGGTGTGCCTTCTGGGCGAGATATTTAATTAAACTAGGGCGAGGTATTCTGAACTTAGAATACATAGGGAAACTTTTTTAGTAACCTATATTAAATAGGGAAATCTTGGAACCTGTTTATGTAATACTTTTGTTTTATTAATGAAAAGAAGTTTTTAATCTTGTTCATGTGTTATGTTCGCCTTCTTTTTCTAAGTACTATTTGATGGCATTGCTTTTTACATTATGCTACGGCTAAGTATATGCGTGTTAAAGTTGCTCTTTTTCTTTCAGTGTTGAATTTCAAACCTAAGGGTTAAAAAATCTGAGCTATGAATGTTCGTACTAATAGACTTGGTTAAGGGATTCCCTAGGTCCAAACTGGCGAACTATGTATTGTCTGAATGATGGACTTAGTTAAAGGACTGTAAGTCCTGATTAGCTAACTATGAATTGTCTGGATTGATATACTTAGTTGAAGGACCGCTTAACTGATGGACTTTGTTAAAGGACCCTTAAGTCTTGATTGGCAAAATATATATTGTCCAAACTAGTGGACTTAGTTAAAGGACTACTTAAGTCCTGATTGGCAAACTATATATTGTCCGAACTGGTGGACTTAGTTAAAGGACTGCTTAAGTCTTGATTGGCGAACTATGTATTGTCCGAACTGATGGACTTAGTTAAAGGACTACTTAAGTCCTGATTGGCGAACTACGTATTGTCTGAACTAATGGACTTTGTTAAAGGACCGCTTACGTCTGAACTAGAGAATAATGAGAATGCTGAAAAAATTTCTAAGTAAGATCCTTCAGGAAAAACTTAATGTATCATGTCTTTCTTACCCTTGTAAGGCATGATGCATTAAGTGAAAAAACCAAAGGTCTTTTTATTATTTAAATAAATTACTTTACATCTTATTGGGTGGAAATAAAATATGCTCTTTTTACGTTGTTTGCATTCCACGTTCGAGGTAGCTCGGCTCCTTTAATTTTCCTAAGCTTGTATGTGCTTGGGCCTAACTGCTTTGAGACTTCATAGGGTCCTTCCCAATTCTATCCAAGCTTACCTACTCCTACCGAGCCTTTGGTTATCTCTGCCTGTAACACCCGCCGCCCGATCCCGAAAGACCCGACGGTGGATGCCACATTCGGTGCCGGAGGCACCGTCCTAACCTACATATAAATCAAACAATCATATTATGAATTAGAAGTGACTTAGTATTCACAAGTTTAGCAAGTAATAGTATTCTGTTTTGAAAATGATTTGGGAGAATCCTACAGAAAAACTGCAAGAGTTTCCCCTAAAAATAGAAGTTGCCAAACATATGAATACAAAGCACTCCCAAATTCAAACTCCAAACCCCATCAAACTCCAATAACAACACAATAGCACTTCTATAATTTCATAACTCCATAGTTCCTCAATAACATTATAATATTCATCACTTCAATACATTCATTTAAATATATCAACTTCTAATGTTCTAACCATTAAATAAGTCCAAGTTTATCTCCCAATATATATACACCAAAATAATTTACAATAACATGCTTAAGTTATAAATGAAATAATACAGTCTCCAAAAATGTAATACTTATACATGCCATAATTTTTCGTTACATAAAATACTAATCAACTACCAAAAGATCTCTTCAACTCTGATGCTACTCTTCAGGTCTTTAAGCAGCAAGCACAATCTCCAACCTGCGCGTGATAAAATCAACGCGCTGAGTATAAAACTCAGTGGTCCTCATAAAACACAACAAACCAATGTTGTGATGACAACATACTTAAAAACAATCATTTATATACATAAAATCATTAAATTTGAACATGCAGTACATATGCACACCAACACATCATGCTTTAGAAATTCATTTGATATCATAAATAAGTTGTGGTAAATTAAGAGTTATTAACATAATGTGATCTCGTTTATTTCACTTCCTTAAAAAAATATTGTATAAGGGCTCACATACACTTAGGAGAAAAAGAAGCAGATAAGTTTTCATAGCTTATTCATAATGGCCTTAGGTCGCCAACCTTTTCATAACATATAGAGCGCGTCCGCCCTAACATAAGACACCCACGTGCCTAGCATATGATCATAGCTTCTTATCATAATGGCATCAAATGCCGAGCATGCTCATCATACATAATAAAATCAAATCATGCATCAAATTCACACCAAGTATATTAGAGCCCAAAAACATTTCTCATAAAATTCATTTTCTTTAGTCTTCTCATAATAAAAACTTAATTTAAACTTAAGTAATTCATAAAAATTCTCATACTTAAACAAAATGACTTAACATAGAAAATTTCCAGCATAAAAATAACATGGACCTTTGCTGTGTTTTTAAAACATAACCAGAGCTATGGGTATCCAAATTAAATGAAATTAGAGTCGTTAGAAAGCTAAGACTAAATCCTACAAATGTTATGAAGGGATCAAAGCCCAGATCAATATGGAAGATAACAAAACAAAGCTAGGAACACAGACTGACAGACCAGACCTGATTCAGCAGAACCAAGTCCATTGTTTCTTGAATTCCTACTAAACCCCACACTCAAATTAAACCAATATAGAACGAGAGAATTTTCAAGACACAGGGAAACAACTTTTATGAAGAACTCAGAACCTAATCTTGTCATTATAGTGGTCAAAATGGGCACTAAAGTCAGTGATGCATGTGGCCCGACACAAACAGAGTCAGTTTGGGTGTTTCAGCCATAAGTTGAGTTATATATCTCCAAATTGGACACAAGAGGATGGGTTGGAAAGCTAAGCAATAGACCTACAACTTTTATGAAGGACTTAGACACAGATGGAAATTAGAAAGGATTGAAAAATGGTCCTCAATTGCACTCAAAATCACATTTTTCCCAAATTCAGTTTACTTTAGCCATGAAAGGAACATGAACCACAAAGATACAAGGTAGCAATGTCTACCACAACATAAATACTCATCAAACATCATCCAAGAGCATGTAATGGCAACCAAAATTCAACAAACCAATCATTTCATACAAAATCTCAAAATATACACATAATAGCATAAAGGCACAAAATCAAAATTTGAGTAAGGTAAGTGTGTTTATGAACACTAACCTTCAAAACAAGCTTTAACAAGCTTTAATCAAAGCTTCTCAAGCTTTGGTCTTGCCTTTATCCTTATTAGAAGGCTCTCCACCCTCTACATGGAAGAAACTCAAAATCAAACAAAGAAAACAAAGAAAAGAAGTAATTGGAGCATGATTAAGCATGTATATGCTAAAAGACAACTCTAAATCCAAAAATAATTCACTTATCATAAAATCACTTACTTGACCCAAGTAGGAAAATCACCAAATTCCTTGAAATTAGTCACCAAGGATTACTTCTCTAGCTTCACTCTCTAAGATTTATGCCTTAAATCAAGTTGGATGGGTGTTTACTAAGTAGGAATTGAAGAAGAAGAAGAAGAAGAAGAAGAAGGAGAAGAAGGAAACGTGTATGGAGAAGAAGAAGGCAAAAGTTGGTGCTCAATAATTGATAGTTGCTTTATTAAAGCAACTAAGGGGGTATTTTGGTCTTTTCTCCAAATTGGAGGGTATTTTGGTCTTCTCTCCAAATATTCTCCAATTAAATTCCTTCAAAATATTATTTATCTCCACAAAAGTCTCTAATTTATTTCATAAAAATAATTCCTCAATTTTCCTTCATAAAAAAAAAATAATTGCTCAAATTTTCTTACTTAATATAACACCATAATTCACTATTCACTAAGTATCTAAATTCTCCAAAAATATTCCTTACTTACTTTCTACCCATAAAAACCATGCATACATGCTCCAAAAATGTTAAATAAAATATAAAACATAAATAGTAATTTTTTGGACCAAAAATAATACCAACTTCCGGACCGGTGGTACTATTCACAGACCGGTAAACTACTATTAAAACACAGGAAAAAAAATGGGGCGTTACAGTTCTCCCCCCTTAAAGAATTTCGTCCTCGAAATTCACCTGAATTAAACAACTGAGGATGTTGTTGTCTCATAATCTCTTCACTTTCCCAGGTAGCTTCTTCGGTCTTATGGTTTCTCCAAAGAACCTTTACCAATGGAATTCTCTTATTCCTTAGTTCCTTAATTTCCCTAGCAAGTATCCTCACTGGCTCTTCCTCATAAGTTAAATCCGGCTCTATAGTCACAGATTCCACTGATATTACATGTGATGGGTCGGACCGATACCTCCTCAACATAGATACGTGGAAAACATTATGTATCCTATCCAGGTCTGGTGGTAAAGCTAGTCTATAGGCTAATGGACCCACACGCTCAATGATCTCATATGGACCAATGAACCTAGGACTAAGCTTACCCTTTCTTCCAAATCGCAATATCTTTTTCCACGGAGATACCTTAAGGAAAACCTTATCTCCCACTGCATACTCTATATCCTTCCTCTTCAAATCCGCATAAGATTTCTGACGATCTGAAGCTGCTTTCAATCTATCTCTGATAATTCTGACCTTTTCCTCTGTATCCCGAATCAAATCTGGACCTACCATCTTGCCCTCACTCAATTCTGACCAACACAGTGGAGTCCTACATCTCCTACCATATAGTGCTTCAAAAGGGGCCATCTGAATACTCGACTGATAACTGTTATTGTAGGCAAATTCTACAAGTCGAATGTACTTCTCCCAACTGCCCTCAAACTCAATAGAACAAGCTCTTAACATATCCTCCAAAATCTGAATAACCCGCTCTGACTGACCATCTGTCTGAGGATGAAAAGCTATGCTGAAATTCAGCTTAGTACCCAATGTAGCTTCTTCCAAAATCTAGAAGTAAATCTCGAATCTCTATCTGAAATGATGGAAGAAGGAACCCCATGTAATCTCACTATCTCATCTATATACAGCTCTGCATATTGCTCCATGGTGAAGTCGGTCCTAACAGGAAGAAAGTGTGCTGATTTAGTTAATCTGTCAACTATTACCCATACAACATCTTTCTTTTTAGGAGTTAAAGGCAATCCAGTAACAAAATCCATAGTAACCTTATCCCATTTCCACTCTGGAATAGAAGTAGGGTGTAACAAACCAGAAGGAAACTGATGCTCTGCTTTCACTTGCTGGCACGTCAAACACCTCGACACATAATCTGTGATATCCCTCTTCATCGCCGGACATCAATACTGTGATTTCAAATCCTGATACATCTTATTACTGCCAGGATGCATAGCATAGGGACTACTATGAGCTTCCTTTAAGATACTCTTCCTCAGCTCTAAAATTTTAGGCACACAAATCCGATCCCCAAAGTACAAGCAGTCGTCATCTTTAATCATAAATCTCTTTTTCCTTCCATCTCTGACTAGGTCTTTCCATAAGGCAATTGTCTCATCATCCTTCTGTGCATCTCGAATCTGCTGAAGTAGACTAGGTCTAATCATAAGCTCTGCCACGAGTGCACCATTACTAGCTACAGATAATCGCGTATTCATAGCACGTAAAGCAACCAAGGACTTCCTACTAAGTGCATCTGCTACCACATTAGCTTTACCCGGATGGTAATCAATGGTGAAGTCATAGTCCTTAAGTAGCTCTAACCATCTGCGCTGTCTCAGATTAAGCTCCTTTTGAGTAAGCAGATACTTGAGACTCTTATGATCCGTATACAGATGACATTTCTCACCATACAAGTAATGCCTCCAAATCTTCAAAGCGAAGACTATAGCTGCTAACTCCAAATCATGCGTAGGGTAGTTCTTCTCGTGTGGTTTAAGCTATCTAGAAGCATAAGCAACTACCTTGCCCTCCTGCATAAGCACACAACCCAATCCATTATGTGAAGCATCACTATACACATCATACGGTTTACCCGAAATTGGCTGTGTCAACACTGGAGCCTCAGTAAGCATCATCTTAAGCTTCGCAAAACTATTCTGACATTTATCATTCCACTCGAATCTGACATCTTTTTGAAGAAGCCTAGTCAAAGGAGCCGCAATGAGAGAAAATTCCTTGACAAATCTTCTATAATAACCAGCCAATCCTAAGAAACTCCAAATCTCTGTCATATTCTTAGGTGGCTTCCTTTCAAGCACTGCCTCTATCTTCTTCGGATCAACTCTAATACCCTCAACAGAAATAATGTGACCCAAGAAAGCAATCTCAGACAACCAAAATTCACACTTACTCAGCTTAGCATACAACTGTCTCTCTCTCAATATCTGAAGTACAATTCTCAAATGGTGATCATGATCCTCTCTAGTCCGAGAATATACCAAGATGTCATCAATGAACACAACCACAAATTGATCTAAATAAGGATGAAAGATCCGGTTCATCAAATCCATGAACACTGCAGGAGCGTTAGTCAAACCAAACGGCATTACCAAGAACTCATAGTGACCGTAGCGTGTCCTGAAAGCAGTCTTAGGTACATCTGATGCCTTCACCCTTAGCTGATGATAACCTGATCTCAGATCTATCTTCGAGAATACACTAGCTCCTCTCAACTGATCAAACAAATCATCTATCCGAGGCAATGGATACCGATTCTTCACAGTAACTTTGTTAAGTTGTCTGTAATCAATACACAATCTAAGTGATCCATCCTTCTTCTTTACAAACAATACTGGAGCACCCCACGGAGATACACTAGGACGAATAAACCCTTTATCAAACAATTCCTGAATCTGTATCTTCAACTCTTTCAACTCAGCAGGCGCCATCCGATATGGAGCAATGGATATCGGTGCAATACCAGGCATAACCTCAATACCAAATTCAACCTCTCTCTCAGGAGGTAAACCAGGCAACTCCTCTGGAAACACATCCGAAAAATCACATACTGTGGGTATATCATGGACACTAGGAGATTCTGACTCTAGAGCAAGTACACAGGCTAAGTAGGCCTCACAACCATGCTGGATCAATCTTCTAGCAGTAGAAGCAGAAATAACATTAGAGAGGTAATCCGACCTCTCACCCACAACTACAATCTCCTCACCAGATGAAGTCTGGAGTGTAATCCTCTTAAGTCTACAATCAATCATAACTCCATGTCTAGATAACCAATCCATACCCAAGATCACATCAAACTCCCGGAAAGGCAACTCTATTAGATCTCCCAGAAACACATGGCCATAGATTACCAATGGACAATCTGTATACACCCGATTAACTACGACACTATGACCTAAGGGATTAGTAACCTCAATACTATGCTCTAACATATCAGCATGCATATTACCCAATCTACCCACATGTATGCCTAAATATGAATGAGTAGAGCCAGGATAAATCAAAGCATATACAGAAATATCAAAGAGAGAGAATGTACCAATGATAACGTCTGGGGCATCCTACTCCTCCCTAGTCCGGATAGCATACGCTCTGGCAGGTGCTCTGGACTCAAGTTTTTCCACTGTCTCTGAAACTGGCCTCTGACTCCCAGTACCTCCTGTATCACCACGGCCTCTGCCCCTGCCTCTCGAAACATAAGGAGCTGACCTCCCTACCTGAGGAGCTGCACTAGCCAAAGTCATAAGGTAGTCTCGAAGCAAATGCTCTGTAGACCCACATCGAAAGCATGCCCCAGAAAATCTCCTACAAACCCCGGGATGCTTCTTTCCACACTGAGGACATGGCGGAATATCAATCCATGTAGCACCTCCACCACTAGCAACAGATGTGGTCTGTGGAGCTACTCTGCCATGAGTACCCTGTCCATGTCTCTGAATAGGTCTAGACCAGGTCTGTGATGGACCCCTGTGCCTCTTACTACTAGACTGAGCCCCAGAAGTCTGTCCAGATACCATACCCTGAACCCTCTTTTGTTGACCCTGCTGACTCCGTTGCCTCCTAACCTGCTGCTCATTCCTCACTTCCTCAACCTCTAAAGCTGCCTTCACTAGGGAAGACAATGATGTATGAGGATGAGCAACCAAATGCATGCGATATTCATCATGCAAGCCTTTCCTGAAGCGCTTGCATCTATCAGACTCAGTAGGAATCATCTCCGTAGCATACCTGCTCAATCGGATGAACTCTCTCTCATATTCAGCCACAGACATTTTGCCGTGTTTTAATGCTAAAAACTCTGCTTTACGTTGGTCAATGTAAAGCTCCCCAATATATTTCTGTCTGAACTCAGAAAGAAAGAAGTCCCAAGTCCTCTGCTCAGCACTAACTGTCCGTGATACAGTATCCCACCACTGGTAAGCTTCCTCTCTCAATAAGGAAGTGGCACAAACCAAACTGTCTACAGGTGAGCACTGCATCTGCTCCAATATCCTCTCCACAGACTGGAGCCAATACTCTGCTGCAGAAGCCACATCATCCTTTCTACCCATAAACTCAACAGCTCCATATTTCCTCAGTTTCTCAATAGGGGGACGAACTGGAACAGGGGCTGGAGCAATTGGAGCCTGGGGAACAGCTCCTGCTGCTTGCCTCAAAGCAGCAACTAACTGCTGAACAAATGTATCCTGATTAGGCCCAGCAGGACCTGCAGCAGCTTGCCCCACCCTCGAGGCGTGCTCTGCATCAGAACCCACAGCACCACTAGTGGCATCACCAACAGGAATACCACCAATAGGAGGGACATAACTATCCACCTCCTCATCTGACAGATGTTGAGACATCACTCAACTCCTACAAAGACCAAAAGGTTCGCATCAGAGAGAAGTTCCAAACCAAATCAATATGGCATGTATTTAACTTAAATTACTCATAGTCTCACTTCAAAATAGATAAATGCCTATATATGCATATAGTCCAAGAACCGCCTAAACCTATGCTCTGATACCACTAAATGTAACACCCGCCGCCCGATCCCAAAAGACCCGACGGTGGATGCCACATTCGGTGCCGAAGGCACCGTCCTAACCTACATATAAATCAAACAATCATATTATGAATTAGAAGTGACTTAGTATTCACAAGTTTAGCAAGTAATAGTATTCTGTTTTGAAAATGATTTGGGAGAATCCTACAGAAAAACTGCAAGAGTTTCCCCTAAAAATAGAAGTTGCCAAACAAATGAATACAAAGCACTCCCAAATTCAAACTCCAAACCCCATCAAACTCCAATAACAACACAATAGCACTTCTATAATTTCATAACTCCATAGTTCCTCAATAACATTATAATATTCATCACTTCAATACATTCATTTAAATATATCAACTTCTAATGTTCTAACCATTAAATAAGTCCAAGTTTATCTCCCAATATATATACACCAAAATAATTTACAATAACATGCTTAAGTTATAAATGAAATAATACAGTCTCCAAAAATGTAATACTTATACATGCCATAATTTTTAGTTACATAAAATATTAATCAACTACCAAAAGATCTCTTCAACTCTGATGCTACTCTTCAGGTCTTTAAGCAGCAAGCACAATCTCCAACCTGCGCGTGATAAAATCAACGCGCTGAGTATAAAACTCAGTGGTCCTCATAAAACACAACAAACCAATGTTGTGATGACAACATACTTAAAAACAATCATTTATATACATAAAATCATTAAATTTGAACATGCAGTACATATGCACACCAACACATCATGCTTTAGAAATTCATTTGATATCATAAATAAGTTGTGGTAAATTAAGAGTTATTAACATAATGTGATCTCATTTATTTCACTTCCTTAAAAAATATTGTATAAGGGCTCACATACACTTAGGAGAAAAAGAAGCAGATAAGTTTTCATAGCTTATTCATAATGGCCTTAGGTCGCCAACCTTTTCATAACATATAGAGCGCGTCCGCCCTAACATAAGACACCCACGTGCCTAGCATATGATCATAGCTTCTTATCATAATGGCATCAAATGCCGAGCATGCTCATCATACATAATAAAATCAAATCATGCATCAAATTCACACCAAGTATATTAGAGCCCAAAAACATTTCTCATAAAATTCATTTTCTTTAGTCTTCTCATAATAAAAACTTAATTTAAACTTAAGTAATTCATAAAAATTCTCATACTTAAACAAAATGACTTAACATAGAAATTTCCAGCATAAAAATAACATGGACCTTTGCTGTGTTTTTAAAACATAACCGGAGCTATGGGTATCCAAATTAAATGAAATTAGAGTCGTTAGAAAGCTAAAACAAAATAATACAAATGTTATGAAGGCATCACAGCCCAGATCAATATGGAAGATAACAAAAAAAAGCTAGGAACACAGACTGACAGACCAGACCTGATTCAGCAGAACCAAGTCCATTGTTTCTTGAATTCCTACTAAACCCCACACTCAAATTAAACCAATTCAGAACGAGAGAATTCGCAAGACACAGGGAAACAACTTTTATGAAGAACTCAGAACCTAATCTTGTCATTATAGTGGTCAAAATGGGCACTAAACTCAGTGATGCATGTGGCCCGACACAAACAGAGTCAGTTTGGGTGTTTTAGCCATAAGTTGAGTTATATATCTCCAAATTGGACACAAGAGGATTGGTTGGAAAGCTAGGCAATAGACCTACAACTCGTATGAAGGACTCAGACACAGATGGAAATTAGAAAGGATTGAAAAATGGTCCTCAATCGCACTCAAAATCACATTTTTCCCAAATTCAGTTTACTTTAGCCATGAAAGGAACATGAACCACAAAGATACAAGGTAGCAATGTCTACCACAACATAAATACTCATCAAACATCATCCAAGAGCATGTAATGGCAACCAAAATTCAACAAACCAATCATTTCATACAAAATCTCAAAATATACACATAATAGCATAAAGGCACAAAATCAAAATTTGAGTAAGGTAAGTGTGTTTATGAACACTAACCTTCAAAACAAGCTTTAACAAGCTTTAATCAAAGCTTCTCAAGCTTTGGTCTTGCCTTTATCTTTATTAGAAGGCTCTCCACCCTCTACATGGAAGAAACTCAAAATCAAACAAAGAAAACAAAGAAAAGAAGTAATTGGAGCATGATTAAGCATGTATATGCTAAAAGACAACTCTAAATCCAAAAATAATTCACTTATCATAAAATCACTTACTTGACCCAAGTAGGAAAATCACCAAATTCCTTGAAATTAGTCACCAAAGATTACTTCTCTAGATTCACTCTCTAAGATTTATGCCTTAAATCAAGTTGGATGGGTGTTTACTAAGTAGGAATTGAAGAAAATGAAGAAGAAGAAGAAGAAGAAGAAGAAGAAGGAGAAGAAGGAAACGTGTATGGAGAAGAAGAAGGCAAAAGTTGGTGCTCAATAATTGATAGTTGCTTTATTAAAGCAACTAAGGGGGTATTTTGGTCTTTTCTCCAAATTGGAGGGTATTTTGGTCTTCTCTCCAAATATTCTCCAATTAAATTCCTTCAAAATATTATTTATCTCCACAAAAGTCTCTAATTTATTCCATAAAAATAATTCCTCAATTTTCCTCCATAAAAAAAAAATAATTGCTCAAATTTCCTTACTTAATATAACACCATAATTCACTATTCACTAAGTATCTAAATTCTCCAAAAATATTCCTTACTTACTTTCTACCCATAAAAACCATGCATACATGCTCCAAAAATGTTAAATAAAATATAAAACATAAATAGTAATTTTTCGGACCAAAAATAATACCAACTTCCGGACCGGTGGTACTATTCACAGACCGGTAAACTACTATTAAAACACAGGAAAAAAAATGGGGCGTTACACTGCCTTTCTCCAAACTCTATCGCCCTCTTGAAACTGTGTACTTTGAATTTGCCTGTTGAAGTATCTTCTCATCCTTTGCTTGTATGCCTCGGCTCGAACTGCAACATCTTCCCTGAGTTCTTCTGTTAAGTCTAGGCTATTCCTTATACTCTCATTACTGCCAAGCTCATCATATTCACTTATTCTTTTGCTGGGAATACCTATTTCTACTGGCACCACTGCTTCAGTCCCATATACAAGGGAGAAGGGGGTTTGTCTTGTCGCTTGCCGAGGTGTTGTCCTATAAGCCTATAACACACTATCTAGTTCGTCTGCCTAGTTAGCCTTCTCCCCATCTAACCTCTTCTCTAAGCCTTGTAGAATGGTTCTGTTGGTGACTTCAGTAAGACCATTAGTTTGGGGGTGAGCTACTGAGGTGAAATGGAGCCTGATGTGCCAATCGTCACAAAAGGATTTGAAGGCTCCTGAGTTGAACTGCTTACCATTATCAATGACAATCTTATGGGCATGCCATATTTGAATATTACATTGTTCCTAAAGAAGCTAATAACCCGAGTTGAGGTAATAGTGCTGAGGGCCTCGGCTTCTACCCACTTGGAGAAGTGGTCAATTGCAACTACTACAAACTTTCTTTGCCCGATTGTTATAGCGAAATGTCCAAGTATGTCTATTCCCCATTGAGCAAAAATCCAGGCTGAACCTAAAGGTTGTAACTTTGAAGAAGTTTTCCTAGGTACCAGATTATATTTTTGACAAGTAGTGCATTGACGAACATATTGGTGAACATCTTTCTTCATCATTGCCCACTAATACCCTAGGAGTAGTATTTTCCTGAGCATCATATCTGAACCTTCATGTGCCCCATAAACACCCTCGTGGGTTTCCCTTATAATGAAATTAGCTTCTTCTTCAGTTAGGCACTTCTCCCAAGGGTGTGACTTTGATCTCCTATAGAGTTCTCCATTGTCAAATACATAGTTTGAAGCTTCCTTATAGAGTTTGATCGCTTCTAGTCTATCAACAGGCCTGGTATCATTCTTTATGAAGTTAATAATTTGGCTCATCAAACTGCTGTTAGGCTGAGACATGGGGATTTCATTCAGCTTGTAGCAAGCTGACTGTGATGCTCAAGCATCACTTCCTTTGGCAACTCTTCTCTCTATGCTGCGATCTTAGCTATAATGTCTACTTCCTTATTGCTCGATCGCTCTACTTGGGTTATCTTCTAAGTACCACCTTCTTCGTCCAGTTTGTGCAATAGAGATAAAGCTAGGGAGTGGTACTTGGCTAGATTCGCCTCTTTGGTGATGGATGCTCCTATAACTTGATTGACCACAAGCTGTGAGTCAAGGAAAATATGGAATATCGGGGTTTGTACCTTGAGGGCCAACTTAAGCCCCGTGATATTTAGCGCCATTGTTAGTTGTTGCAAAGTCTAGGCGCATCGAGTACTGTAATTTTATTTTCCCTAGCCCTATTAGTATGATTCCAGTGGCAGCCCCTGAACTTCCCAAAGCCCCATCAGTGTGTAATCGCCAAGTGTTATTGTTAGGGTTTGGTAACTCGGCTCCCGGTTCGCCCTCTTCATGATCTTTAGAGAACTCAGCTACAAAGTCTGAGAGCACTTGTGATTTCAAAGCAGTATGGGGTGTATACCTGATGTCAAATTCTCCCAATCTAATTAACCATTCCACTAATATTCTAGAAGTTTCAACTCGGTGTAGGATCTTTTTCAAAGGGTGGTTAATTCAGAAAAATATAACATGAGATTGGAAGTAATGGCGTAACCTGTTCGCGAAGGTAAGGATGGCGAAAGCCAGATTTCCAATATTTGGATACTACAGCTCGGCACCCCTAAGGACTTTGCTAGTGTAATAGATGGGGTATTGCTCGCCTTCCTCCTCTCTGACCAAAACTGATGCAACAATGTTTTCAGTAGCAGCTAAGTACAAGTATAAAGGCTCATCTTTTTTGGGTTTGCTTAGGAAAGGAGCTGAAGATAGGAATTCTTTGATCTTTTTAAAGCCGAGTTGGCACTTTTCATCCCCCTAAAAACCCTTCAACTGTTTTAGGGTTCGGTAAAAAGGCATGCATCTCTTAGTCGAGCATGAGATGAAATGTCCTATGGCTGTGATTTCAGCCATTTAGCTACTGGACTTCATGAATGTTAGTCGGTGCTTGCATCTCCAAGATTGCTTTGATCTTTTTGGGGTTTGCCTCAATCCCCCTTCGTGATATCATGAAGCCCAAGAATTTACCTGCTTTAACTGTAAATGTGCACTTTTTTGGATTGAGTTTCATGTTGAACTTATTCAAAATTTCAAATGCTTCCTGTAGGTATCTGGGATGATTGGCAACTTTAGTGCTCTTGATGATCATATCATCTATGTAAACCTTTTCAGTTCGCCCTATCTGGTGTTGAAACATGCTATTAACCAATCTCTTGTATATGGCCCTTGTATTTTTCAACCTGAAGGGCATAACCTAATAACAATAGATCCCCATATTCGTGATGAAGCTCGTCTTTTCGTCATCCAAGTCATTCATTCTTATCTGATGGTATCTCGCTGCCGTGTCTACAAAGTTATATACTTCACACCAAGCCATTGATCTACCTATTGATCTATGTTGGGTAGAGAGTAAGAATCTTTAGGGCACTCATTGGTTAGATCGGTAAAATTGACACATAATCTTTATTTTCCATTGGGCTTCGGCACCAAAACTACCTTCGCCAACCACTCTGGGTAACTTACTTCCCTTATGAACCCTGCCTTCAAAAGCTTATCTACCTTGATTGCTAGAGCTCGCTGTCTCTCTGGACCATGATTTCATTTTTTTTTACTTTATCAATTTATAACTTGGGTCAATGCTGAGCTTATGGGATATGATGTTAAGATGGATCCCAACTAGGTCTTCAGCGGTCCAGGCGAAGCTGCGAACATCACTCTCTAAAATTGACTTAATATTCTTATGTACCTCTTCTGATAACTCAGCTCCTAATGTTAAGTACTTCCCTAGTTCTACCTTCCATATGGTTAGCTCGCCCACAAGTGTTGGGTTGAAGTCTGAAGTATGCTTGGGTATGTCAAAAGGCTAGTTTTTGGTCAACCTTATAGGTGGTTCCTCTTCTAGCATCCACATAATTAGTAGGGCAAGAGGTAACCCTTTCAGTGCTATCATGTATGCCTCCCGAGCTACTTTCTGATCTCCTCCAACGGTGACCACTTCGCTTTATTAGAGTAAAACTTCATGATGAAGTACCTGATACATGTGGCTATCTCCAGTTCATACAGGACTGGACTGCCGAGTATGGCATTATATGGGAAGTAAATATTTGCTACCATGAATTCTTACTTGAGCTTTCTCGATGAGTCTTCAATTTTGAGCTTTAGGGTTACATCTATGGATCCAGACACTTCCACAGGCTTCCTTGCTAGGCAAACTAAGGGCATTTGGACAGGTTTCAGCTTCGCCTGCTCTAGCTTAAAGGCCTTAAAGACCTCTATAGTCATTAGATTTACTACACTGCCTTCATCCACTAATATTCTCTTTACTAAGAAATTTTCCAAGACCCTCTTTGATCTTAAAGAATCGATCTTTCTTTTAGTTGTTGAATCTTTCTTTGATTGATCAATGCGTGATCACTAGGGCATCATTGTGCGGGGCATGTACATGTTCTCTCTTAGCCTCAGAGAATGAGATAGGTGGTCTAGTGCTCAGTTTTTTTCGAGGTAAAATGGAATAAATTTCCAAAGATAGTATGGATTGTACCTAAGGTATGACATTCTTTCATTTGCTTATCCTTCTCCTCAGTTTCCTTTTGGGTTCTCCCCATAAATTCTTTTAGTTCGCCTTTTGCACGAGGCGTTCGATCTTTTTCTTTAACTGCTAACAAGCCTCAGTCTCATGTCCAACATCCTTATGGAACTCGTAATACTTGCTCTTGTCTCGGTAGCCCAAGGTATCTTCCTTCATCTTCTTGGGGTAATAGAGCTGAATCTGTTCGCCTTGTCTTCTTGCCTAAGACAATACTCCGAGCGAGACCTATTCAAAGGAGTGAAATCTCGATCTGGCTGCATTTTTCATCTCTTTAATAAAGTGTTCAAATAGCATAACTGGTTTGCGAAAGTCAAAGGGACGATCTCCTCTTTACTGGAGAGGGGTGTCTTTTATGCCTGTGCTTCTCCTCTTTGGGCGATCTACACTGCTGAGCTTCATCATCTAGGTTTGTGTATTTGTAGGCGCGTGCTATGAGTTCAACAAAAGTTAAAGTGGGTATATACTTATACTTTCAAACAATTTACTGTACCTACAATTCTTTGCCATAGCACTGATGGCCACCTCGTTATTCAAGTTCTCCACTTGCATTGTCATTCTTTGAAATTTGGAGACATATTGCCTCAGAGTCTCTCCCTCTTCTCTTTTCAAGTCAACTAGGTTGGATGATATTTTCCTAGATGGTACACTCATTATAAACCAAGCTCGGAACACCATGGCTGTTGTGAGAATGATTAAATGGACCCCATTTTAAGTGTCTGGTACCATTCTTGTGCTGCCCCTTTTAGTGTCATAAAAAAAACTTTGCACATGGGATCCTCCGACTTGATATGGGAATACGTCATGGTTTAGATGGTCACTAGGTGACTTCGAGGGTCTAAAGATCCGTCATATGGTTTGGAGGTCAAAATTTTGAATTTTGGAGGAAAGACTAAGCTTAAAATATTAGTTGACAACAACGAGTCTTGCTGGAGACCATAATCCCCTACTTATCCTGTCTCTCGACATTCTCTAACCAGCTTTTTGACAACATTAAAAAGATTAGCATTATCCAAGACTAGTTGAGGTGGCTCGGTTCTTGACTGTGAGGGGCGATGATGCTAGGGTTCACCTCAGAAACAACATCCTAGAATTACTCCGATATTGGATGGCTTTGTGACTTAGGTGATGGTGGGTGTACGTTGTGCTCTCGGTTGGGAGGCTTTGGTGGTCTGTCTGGCAGTGTCAATTCGCCGGTAGGATGTGGGGTCTCTAAGAGGCGCTTTAGCATAGTGGTGAACTAAGAGTAGGCTTGAGCTAAGGCTGCCGCCACCTAGGGATCAGTTATTGGTGGAGGAGCCAATATAGTTTTCATAATTGCTTCATCACATCCACTGCCTTGGCCTTCTATGGTAGGACGATCACATGAATCGTTAGCCATAGCTTTTAAGAGTGAAAAGGATCCGGGTTTTTTGGCGTGTGAAGGTGTGTTCTACGCTCACCACAACAATTGTTATGCTCTCAGAAATTGAGGACATGAAGAATTTAGAATTAGTCATTTCTAGGCTTAATTGAGAATATTTATATTGATGGAGAGCTAATCATAGTTGGATAAGGATAGAGGGAATCCTATTTCATCTGCTAATTATAGTTTATTTAGGAGTCTAATATCTTTTTATATTATATTTATATATTTTATTATTGTATATTATCATCTACCATTCATTTATAAAAAGACCAAAATACCGTAAATACATCTAAAACCTAACTAGCATTTTTGCAACACTATTCATCTTCTTCTTCATGAACCTTAGCCACCACATCTCTCTATCTCTCTCTCTCTCTCTCCCATTATCTTCAAAACATGGACTAAATCTCCATGTTTACGCAAGCTTAAGTAAGAATTTATGCATACAAAATTAAGGAGATGGTTTGTTTTATCTAAACTCAAGTTTCTATTATTTTGGTGAGTTTTTTCTTACTAAAACCTATTCTATCTCTTTCTCTCTCATCTAAGATCTTAATAATTTTTTAAACTAAGGCTAGAAATAAGTTCTCATGCATTTATTCATATTTTTCATGCATTAGATTTCATTTTCATAAAGTCTATATATTTTATTGAATCCATTTTGTGATTTTGGAACTTGGGCTTTATATTTTGGGTTTGGGCTTATTTAGACATTTGATTAATTATGGCCTAATTCATATTACTTTATGTAACTAATTAATTAAATTTTTATTAATTAATTAATTCAGTGTTGGACACCCATTTTGCCCGGCTAAGCCAGCCTTATAGTTGTTCATTAATTCACAATAATTTAATAATGCAATTAACTAAAAATTTGAGATGTAAATCCTTTTATGCATTTTTGGAAAACATGTCAAACATACATTCAATCTCATCCATACAACATAAAATAAATCAACCAAAAAAGGGCAGAGAAGGAGAAAAGAGTTACTAGCCACCCTAATTATTACAATCTACCCTCAAACTCTCCAAATTTCCCAACCCAATCTATCTATTACAAGCAAGCTTTAATAGGAATCCTTATGGACCCTTTACATTTTGCAATAGAACTTAGATAAAAAATAAATCCAAACCACAAGAAACAAATATAAAGAATAACAAATATCCACGGAAGTATATATTAATTATAAGATTACAACACAATCAATAATATGATGAATGTAAATGATACAAGATTAATAAATAAAAAGTTAGCACAATAAAAATGAACATTAAACTAAATAGAAAAAATTTAAAGGACATAAATAATAAAGTGCTAGTAAAGTAAAAGACAATAATTAAATGACAGAAATTTAAAGGTTTGAACATGATTTAAGCTCATGATCTTGATGTTCATCCTAGAAGGATGAACAAATCCACCAATCATGCTCTCAATTATATTTTATTTGTTTATTTGATCCATATATGACCTAATATGCATCACAAATCTTTTTAGGTCGGAGCTTAGCCACTGAATCACTGAATCAGGATGTCTATTGGGTAAGAATAAGAGGTTTCTAGGCACTTGTGTCGTGAGCCACAGGGAAGCAGCGCATGCCACTACTATTAGCCTCGAGCCACAAAGGTGCAGAAACCCCTGTTTGGTTGATCTTAGGTTTTCCTCATAACTAGACCTAGAAATGGGGTTTTAAACACCGAAAAAGTAAAGAAAAAGATGAAGAAAGCGTTTAAAGGTTCTCAGGAACTACCTTTTGTGATTTCTTTGATGATTTGCTTAAAAATGGTTGAAGGGAAACCCAACACTTGGTCCTTAATCCAAAAATCCAAGATTCAAGATTAGAGTTGGTGTTTTTAGGATTCTAGATTGTCTACAGGGGGTTTTTGATTTGTTAACAATAAGTTCTCAACTCAAATCCAAGGTTAACACAAGTTGCCTTTAAATTTCTTTGGTTGAGTTTTCAAAATGTAAGAACTTCCCTTTGTTTCCAAAAGATTCTCCTTTTTAACACATCCCTCAATACCTATTTATAGGCAAATGAGGGTGGGTGGCCCCATTTTAGGGCTGAGGTGGCAAAAATGCCACTGTCGGGCCCTACAATGGGAACGGGCCCACTTTTACAAAA
Organism: Jatropha curcas; assembly: GCF_041381405.1. NCBI lineage: Eukaryota > Viridiplantae > Streptophyta > Magnoliopsida > Malpighiales > Euphorbiaceae > Jatropha > Jatropha curcas. The sequence goes on along the minus strand of NC_143157.1, from coordinate 9,241,647 downwards.
TCGGACCGAGTGGCATGCAAAATGAGGCAATGCACTGGGAAGTGTGCCTGTGGGTCCCGAATATGTATGGCACAACCCAAGAGGGGGGTGAATTGGATTTTCTAAAAATAAAAACAATTAGCTTTAAAAATAAAACTCAGAATTCTGTTGCAGTGGAAAAATGATGCATTAATGAGAGTAAGTTATTGTAATTAGAACTTTCTCATAATGCTCTATTGAGAAAATAGAACTGCTTCACAATGTCTTATTCAATATCAAAACTTCTTTATGACGGAAAGCTATTGTGATTAGAATTTTCTCATATAGTTTAGATAAAAATGAAAGACTGTGTGAGAGATACTTATTGAAATTTGAACTGCTTCACAAAGCTTTAATCAAGTTTAGAAAACTGATTAGAAACCCAAATAGTGAAATATACTGAAAATAGAAGAATAGTTTAGAACTTGGTATGTTCACTGTGAACCCCTCCCCCAAATATCAGGCATATACATGCATGTGACTAAGGGCAGAAATGCACGTGAATGTATGAGTCGCCACCTTGTTTAATTGTTTTAGGGTAAACTAGGAAAAAAACCCTAAGTTGACTCCAATTTTAATTAACCTAATTACTAGATTAATTATCCCAATGTTTAAGGCACAATCTACGAACCCAAGGTGGATCCCGAGACTATGTCATGCTGATGAACTAACAGATGAATGAAATGCTTTGCAGGGAAGATGATGTAATTGGACCAATGAAAATGTTTATGTGATTTCGACTTGCCGCTCGGGGTTAAATCTCAAACGTGCCTATGTACTTCCGTTTGAATGGAAGATCAAAGTCAACGTAGTTCGATAGGCCTTTTTAAAAGGGCTTTGAATGGGTATGCTTTATGCATGAGTGTGTGTATGCTTCGTGCATTTTGTTTAGGCATTTTGCCAAAGAATTGATTGATTTGATTTAGGCATTTGTTGCCAAAATTGTTGATTTAAGGCTTTTAGCCAAAAAATTGATTTAGGCAATTGTTGCCAAAGATTGATATGATTTAGGCGATTGTCGCCAAAATTTGATTATTTGAAGGCTTTTAGCCAAAAGATTGATTTAGGCAATTTGTTGCCAAAAATTGATGTGATTTAGGCGATTGTCGCCAAAATTTGATTATTTGAAGGCTTTTAGCCAAAAGATTGATTTAGGCAATTTGTTTGCCAAAAGGTGTTGATTGGGCGATTGTCGCCAAAATTGATTGATTTTAAGGCTTTTAGCCAAAAGTGATTATTTGAAGGCTTTTTAGCCAAAATTTCGATTTAAGCGATTTGTCGCTAAAAAAGATTAATCTACTTATAGGCAATTTGTTTGCCAAAAGTGATCAATTGAATTGCAATATAGGCAATTTATTGCCAAAAAACGTGTTTAATTAAGGCCATTTAGTCACAATTATTGATTAATTGGACTTAAGCCGGATTGTTTGAAATAAAGGCGATTATACCATAGCTATTAATTAACTAGGCTTTAGCCAATATTGTCGGATTTAGGCTTTTAATACCACGATTATTAATTAACCGAGCATTTAAGCTTAATCATATTTAAATAAGGCAGTTTTATTTGCCGAACTGATGACTTGAATGCATTTATGCAGTTGTAGAATTAGGAGTAGAAGAGAAATATGTATGAAGTGCTAAAATTAAATAGGCAGAGTTTCGTTTATGTACCTGATTTAATCGACAGCCGCTTCTTAGCTTCAGCTTGAAAAACTCCGGATTAAGCTCCTCGTTTGGGGAATATTAATTAATTTAATTCAATTTAAGTCACCAAATTATCACAACAACACAATAATAAAAGCTTATGCTAAATGCAGAAAAGCAGTAAAGAATCGCAAGGAGTGTAAGGGAGAAGGAGCGTCCGTCAACACAGACTGGGTCAGTCAAAACTGAGGACCCGGGGCCTATTTATAGGCAAAAATCAGGCTAAAGGGCGGCAGCTGCCGCCGCGAGGGCGGCCGCTGCCGTTGGGGAGGGCTGCATCTGCCACCGTGGAGGGCGGCAGCTCCCGCCGAGGAGGGCCGCCGCCGCCGTCGTCGCTGGCGGCTGCCACAGCCGCCGCCGGCAAGAGCGACTGCCGCCGCCGTGAAGGGCGGCCGCCGCCGCAGTCTCCGGCAGCCGCGGCCGCGGCCAGCGGACTTTCTAGTTTTACCTTCCGGAGGCTTTTTGGGGAGTTCCAGACCTCCAAAAAATATTCCAGGACCAGTTCCGCGATCCTCGCGACGTCCCGGACATTTTAAGTACCATATTGGCATACTTTTGGTAAATTTCCTAAATGGCCTCTGGTCCGGCCGGACTGTTTGCAGTCCGGGAAAACTGGCTTTTTGAGCCTCAAAATTTGAGTATTCACATTCACTGAGCAGAATTCCAGAGTTCTAATGTTTAGAAAAGATAAAGTTTATTTCAGTTTTAGAACATCAAAACCATAAACAACTTTTGCATTTCTAAAATATAAACAGAAGTGAGAGTAAAATAGTATCAAGCAGAACTTCAGAAAATAAAAAGATCAACACAGTGATTTATAGTGGTTCGGCACTAACTCGCCTACATCTACTCCCCAAGACTCATCTTGAGATCCTCAACTATGTTATCTCTTTCAAGGGTAAGAGACAAACCAACAGTACAAGGCAATAAATCAACTCCTAGATCTACCCTTTGTCCCACTAGATTTTCCAAAGGTTCTAGTTAACCTCAACCCTTTTTGTTTTTGGCAGAGAACAAAAACTCAATTCAAGACATTAGAATATCTTCCACAGAGAAGGTCGCTTGATAACCTATTTCACAATAGCTTTTCACCTAAGCTATTTCACAAAAGTTTATCAAAAGAAAACCTGTCTACTAAAGATTACATAATCTAAATAGACAGACAGAAATGCAAATATAAGCACAGGAAAAACAGTTTTTAAGATTAGAAAATCGTTTTAGAAATCAGAACTGTTTTTCGAAAGAAGTTGTTATAAAATTTCTTTTCTCTTTTAAAGATAAAACGTAAAGTATTAAGATGAAAAGAAATAAGGGGGTAGAGAGTAAGTTTTGAGAGATAAAAGATATGTTCAATGGATGAATACTCTTAAAACGAAAACTCTTTTTTTTTCACGTCTTTTACGGACGAAAAACCTTTTTATAGAGAGGGATGAGAATTCCGTTTTTAGAAAGTGAAATCCCCTTTTCAAATCAAAATATTGACTTTACGTATTTAGAAGATATGGAAATCTTTGTTACCAAATCTTTTGAGTCAACATTCTATCTTTTTGATAAGCGAATAAGAGAAAATCTAACTTTCCTTTAAAAATAAAGATTTTCGAAAATAAATATGTAAAAATCTTTTTTGAAAGATTTATTTACCAAAAACAATTTAAGGTAGAACCTTCCTTCGTTTTGGTAAGAAAATAAAATCAAGATTTTGGATCTCTTTAAAAGTTTGTTTCTGAAAATGAAGTACATAAGAATTTTATTCGATTTATTTTTATTACCTAAATAGTTTGAGACAAAGTCTCTTTAATTTAGGTAATTGAATATTTTGAACCTTAAAAAATTTTCAAAAAACTAAAACAAGCTTTTTCTAAGATTTTTTTTATTTATTACTAAAAATGTTTGAGACACGATCTCCTCCATTTTAGGTAAGATAATCAAGGAACGAAAGAAAAAGTTTTAATTTAAAGAGATATTTTCGAAAAATCCTTTTGATAAGGTGAGAGAAAATTGATTTTTGTGCTTATAATTGGATGTTCTCTCTATCCTACAATGAGTCCTAAAAAATCTAACCACTAGGGTCTTCAAACGTCTTCATGGTCCTTGAAATTGTAGGACTTACCTTGTTCATTTATCTTTCCATATATATATATATAATCTGCATAAAATATTATTAGCACAAATAACATAATTTAAATTTATTTATTTTATTTTAATCATCAAAATCTCGAGATAAATATTTGACCCTTGAGCCAACAGTGCTTGGTGGGCCCGACGCGCTTACTAGGCCCGGTTTCATCGTGAAACGCTTGGTAACCCAAAAAGGTAAAAGTGGTTAAACACATCGGTAATCTTAGCCACAGACCATCGGTCCAAAAGCCAGGGCGATCGGGAATTCCGATCCAGTTTTATGTGAAAAAATGGTGTATCATCACTGAACATTTTAGGGGTAAAATTGAAGCGTCTACATGGTTCACATTTTTGGCTTTCTCCTCCTCACTACTCCAAACATCTAGAGTAATGGGTTTCACTAACTGATTGTCTTCACTCTATACCCATTCCTTGTTGTGGTTCAACCATTCCTCATCACCACTGTCCCACACGTTCAGGACAGTGACAAAAAATTTTTCTAGTAGAAGCTCTCTTCCCTTTCTTCCTCTTCCTCGTCGAATTTAGCCATCACCTCCTCAGGAGTCCTGCCAGACTCAACCATATATAAATTCTTAAGAGGTGGCACATTGCGAAAGTTCGGCAATGGATTAGTTCTTGTGCTTGGTCTATATTTCTTAAGATCTATCACCTTGCCTTCATCAATAAGGTTTTGGATTTCATGTCTCAACCGTAGACACTGGTCGATGGTGTGACCATTGCCCTGGTGAAAATTGCAATAAGCATTTCGGTTGAAGTTCTTAGGCAGAGGTTCAGGAGGTGGTCTCGGTGCTATAGGTTGCAACAAACCCGTTGACTTGACTTTTTTGAACATTTTGACAAAGGAATACCAAAATTGGAGAATCTTCTAGGCTGCATATTGGTAGCCCTTAAATCTAGGTAGCTGTTTTGGTAGTCTTGCTTGCACTTGGGGTCTTCTCAAAAGAACTAGACCCTTAGAAACCGGACTTGTTAAAGCTCCCAAAATGGTTCCTATATTTTTTATCTTCTCTCAAGTTGTCCTCAATGCCAGTACTAGCCTCGTAGACTTGCGAGAACTCGGTCAAAGGCATGTAATACATTTTCTCTCTATAAGCTGGTAGGGTTCCCTTGATGAAGATTTATAATCTGTTCCTTAGTATCGGGTCAGTTTCTCATTTGAGTGACCTTGGCTTTCCATCTAGCCATATAATCTATGAAAGGCTCGTCACTTTTCTGAATTGTAGCTTCTAAATCTCTCAAATTGACACTCATCTGGAGTTTGTAGGCATATTGTTTTAGAAAGACTGTAGTGAGCTCATTCCAGTCCTTTCTTACTCTCTTCTCCAAGTTGTAGTACCGAGTCTGAGCCGACCCGGTGAGAGACATAGGAAACATTTTCAAAATCTCTTTTGATGGTAAACCTGCCAACTCCATTACAGCTTTGTATTGCATAACATGAACCTTGGATCGCCCGTGCCATCATACTTTGATACCTTAGGCATCTTATAGGTCAGAGGAATAATATTATTTACCTCAAGCTCTTCATCCTCATCATCATCCATGTCCACATATTCCATGCCCTTTGACTTCATAATGACATGAAGTTTCTCTAACTTCTTATCCAACTTTTTGAACTTCTCAGAAAACAACCGGTTTAGACTCGGCCTTCTTGGTGGTCACCTTTTTGGCAAAGAATTCCTCATCTTGCCATGTATCATCAACTTGCTCTTTCTTTTCTGACTCACATTTAGCTTCGCCATCCTCAATCACCACATGGTCTTCGCCTTTATCAGATCGTAAAAAGCTTTTCTGAAATGAAAGCCACTATCTTCTTAACCAGCTTTTCAGTTTTTGAGATGGCAATGCTACTTTCACCCACATTACTAGCAAAAGTAGAACCAGAAGTGGAAGTAGTATTAGGAGCTGAAAGATCAGCTTGAACCGAGGAATTCTCAATGTTAAAACGGGTGCCCAATGAACTAGCAGAAGCTGATTCACAAAGGTCGGAAGGGATTAAAGGTTCTTCAACTCTAACCAAGCGGCTATCTGTCGTTAACCAGTTTATCTCTTGTGGAGCTTTCTCTCTTCTTGGCGCTATCTTGACTGTACAAAACAAGGGTTAGTAAATGCAACATGATGCATGTATGCATGAATGCATGGATATGGCATGACATATAGAAATGCAATCACACAACACGACATCTCGAAATGCAACTAATGTTATATTCCATCATAGCTTGATCACGGCTGTTCAAGACGGAGATTAGGGAAGGGCTCTCAAAAACTGATAGGATCAAAATGTGCCCTATTTTATAGCCAAATATTTATAATGACCTTTTGCTTGTTTTGTATCCCTTCCTTTTTGCCTCAAGCGAAGATACTTGAGCAAGGTTCTTTATTTATATATATTTGAGATTTTTTATTGTTATTTATTTTTTATATAAGGCATTAACAATATTTGGCTTAAAATAGACTAACTTTCATTACTTTCCCAAAAGCTGACTTTTACAATGATAGTTCTTTTGGCCCTAGCTAAGTATTTACAATTTTGAAAACTCAAAGCCTAAGAAGTTTGATATGGCTTGACATCCTCTAAGGTGAAGTGCCCAATCTCCATAAGGCGGTTGGCGATATTACGTATAAGCGTGAAACGTGCCTCCACACCTTGGAAGATGGTCATGGCCTCGAGTTAAGCTTGCTTAATTTTGAGCAAGAGTTGATGAGCCTCTTCTAATAGGTCTTCTTTAGTTAGTGTCAAAATCAGAGGAGCTTCCCTCTTAGGTACTTGAGCTTCAGCCTTATAGTCAACATTTGAAAGAGCTCATTTGGCTCGTTTTGCTTCTAGCACTTCTCTCAAGTCCTTCGCACTTCGGCGTTTTGAACGACGAGATCGAGCCATGATAGAATATTCCTATATGGCTACAACAAAACATGTTAAATGATGCATGAAAATAACACAACATAACATAAGTATAAATAATCAAAGGGGAACGAGAGTTGGAAAATGCATGATCTTCAACCTTATATCTCCCACACACGGTTCATGGTTAGAGGTCCTTCTAAAACCCTAGGATATATTGTTTGGCCCATAAACCATCATGGGGTTTTGGATTGACATCTCTCACATTTGTTGTATAAATGACATAACATTAATTATTATGGTAAACCTAAGGGAAAGGAACTAGGGTCATGTACATGAGCTTTGGTCGGGTTTATACAAGTCTCAAGTTCCATAAGTGAGAATTGGTTGTTTCCTCCCATTTAGCTTTAGGTCTAAGCAAATGGTGATAACAGATTGTGCCAATTCTTTTGATATACTAAAAGGTACTAAACTTATGGGTGGTGTATATTAGTGCTAGATCCCAATAGTCAAGTAGAGTGAAAGGATCACCACACCTAATATCACCACCTTTAGGGTTTAGGGTAGAAATGAGATTAAGAAGAGATAAATGCATGAGTGACAAATAAATATACAAAAATTAAACTCAATTTGAAGTTAATATTATTATTAATGATTATGAATAAGTGGACAACACTTGGAGTCAACTCCTTACTCAAACCCAAAATCAAAAACTAGAGTTTCTGTAACGCCCCATTTTTCTGTGTCTGAAATAGTAAGTTATCGGTCTGTGAATAGTGCCATCGGTCCGGGAATAAGTATTATTTTGGTCCGGAAAAATTACTATCTATGTGTTATATTTTATTTAATATTTTTGGAGTATGTATACATTATTTTTATGGGTAGAAAGTAAGTAATGAATATTTTTTGGAGAAATTAGAGAATTAGTGAATAGTGAATTATGCTGTTATATTAATTAAAGAAATTACAGAAATTATTTTTATGGAGTAAATTTGAGATGGTGTTATATTAATTAAGGAAATTAGAGGAATTATTTTTAAGGATTAAATTTAAGAATTTTTATGGAGATAAATAATATTTTGAAGGAATTTAATTTGGAGAATATTTGTAGCCATTAGATTGAATTACATTGCTCAATCCTAGCCATCCAATTTTGGTGAAAGGACCAAATTACCCTTTAGTCAACTCCATTATTTGAGCAACATGTTTTCTTCCTCTTCCTATCCATCTAACGTGAACTTCTTTCTTCTTCTCCTCCATTTTAACTTGAGCCTCTCTTTCTCTTCTCTTTGTTTTCTTCACTTATACTCACTAAATCCACCAATTTAACACCATTCAACTTGATCTAATTAATCAATCTTTGAGATTAAAGCTTGAGAAATGATATTTGGTGAATAATTTCAAGTAATTTGGAGGACAAAGGGTGGAGAACTTCCTACCAAAGACAAGGGAAAACTAAGGCATCAAGAGTCTTATTTAAGCTTGTTAGAGCTTATGTTTAAGGTAAGTGTTCATAAATCCTCTTACCTTGTTTAAATTTTTGATTTTGTGAAGTTTATACTATTTTGTGAAAATTGGAAATTTTATATGAAATAATTTGATTATTGAATTTTGGTGGTATACATGTGTTCTTGGGAGATTTCTAAGCATGCTTATATGTTGAATTGATGAGGAAAACATTTTCTTCTTCATCCTCCATGAGTGGCAGAACCTGTTGATGAATAAAGCCTTAAGTTTTCTTGTTATTCTTTGTGGATTTATGATCTTAAGATGATATTTGATGAGTATTTAGTATGTGGTAGAAATCTCTACCTTGTATATGATGTAAGTAAGCTGAAATTAGGAAAAAGTGTTATTGGGTGTGATTAAGGACTGTTTTTCGATCCTTTTCATTTTCCATTGGTGTCTGAGTCCTTCATAAAAGTTTTAGGTCTACTTCTTAGCTTTCCAACCCATCCTCTTGTGTCCAAGTTGGATACATATAGCTCAACTTATGGCTAAAACACCTAAACTGACTCTGTTATGATGGGCTACATGCATCACTGACTTGAGTGCCCATTTTGACCACTATAATGATAAGATTATGTTCTGAGTTCTTCATGAGAGTTGTTGCCCTGTGTCTTGAGACTTCTCTGGTTTTGGATTGGTTTGATTTGAGTGTTTGGATAAGTAGGAATTTGATAAACATTTAAATTAGTTCTGCTGAATCAGGTCTGGACTGTTGGCCTGTGTTCCTAGCTTTTGTTTGCCATCTTAAAGATTGATCTGGGCTGTGGTCCCTCATAACATTTGTAGTATTTTGTCTTAGCTTTCTAATGAATCAAACATCACTCAATTCGGAGACACATAACTTAAGTTATGTCTTAAAAACCTAGCAAAGGTCAAGGTTATATTAATGCTGGAAATTTTCTATGTCTTAAATCATAGGTTTATTTGGATGAAAGTATGTATAAATCATGTGTGATGAAGTTCTCTTGATTATTTGTATGTTTTAGCATTTATTTGACAAAAATAAAACATAAGTTTGAGAAGTGTTGTAGTGGATATGTTTAAATGGATATAAATTGAAAAAGTGTGGAATTGGTTTAGATAATGCATGATGAGGGTTGAAATGGATACTTTTGTGCATAAGAGTTATGTTAGCATGCTTGATTGGAGAAGCAAATTCCTCCCCTTATTTGTCATTAAATAAGCAAATTCCACCTAAGGGTACTAAGGTTTATTTCATTATTTTATATATATGATATAAGTATGATTATTTGATAACTTTTATATGTTTAGAGTTTGAACAAAGAAATGGGTATCTAAGGTGTATGTGCTTTGAATTTTGAATAAGGAAAATATGATTTTATATGATAAGAAATTTCTTATGATAAATTTCATTATGACTTTAAGAAAGTTTTAAAAGAAAAGGGATTTATGATAAATTTCCTATATTACGTAATTATGCTTAAGTATATGAGTTACTTAAGTTCTGAAGTAAGCTTACATGTATGATTTCATATGATAAGAAATTGTCTATGTTCAGTAATTATGTTTAAGTATGATTCTAAAGTAAGCTTAAATTATGAATTTAGGAAGACTAATGAATAAGACAAGTTTTCTGATAAGTGATATGAAGTAAGAATTAAAATAAGGATTTTGGGCTCTAATATACTTAGTGTGAATTTGATGCGTGATTTGATTTTATTCTGTCTGATGAGCATGCTCGGCATTTGATGCCATTCTGATAAGAAGCTATGATCATATGCTAGACACGTGGGTGTCTTCTGTTCTGTTAGGGCGGACGCACTCTATATGTTCTGAATCTGTTGGCGACCTAAGGCCATTCTGAATCTGTTCTGAAAACCTATCTGCTTCTCTTTCTCCTAAGTGTATGCGAGCCCTATGGAAAATATCTGTAATACAATTAAACGAATGAGATCATATTATTTTAGCAAACATTACTTTGGAAATTACTGATTATGTTATCAAATGAATTTTCAAAGCATGATGTTTCGGTACATGATATTAAAAATAAAGAGTATATGTATTGGTATAATGTTTAAGTAATGAATTTATGATTTGAAAGAATTATTTATGTTATTAATTATAAGTTTATTTGAAGGAACCAAAGTATTTATGATGATAAAATGTCTTAAGTAAAGGATTTATGGTATAAAGAATTAAATTCTTTATGTTATTAATTACTAGTATATGTGCTATTTGTTTTGCTATAAATGGAAATGTATGTTGAATTTTAATGCATTTATGATTGTAAATAATTTTATGAAATTTGTTTTTAAGTAAGTTGCCATCGCAACTTTGGTAAGTATGTGAATTATGAGCACCACTGAGTTTTATACTCAGCGCGTCGATTTTTATCACGCGTAGGTTGAAGATCGTGGTTGCTACTTGAAGATTTGAAGAGTAATATCAAAGCAGAAGTGACTAATTTGGTAGTAGTCGATTGAGATTTATATAATGAAGAATGATGGCATGTATAATTGTTACATTTTCAGATATTATGTTATTTGAAATATAATTGAAGTATGTAATTATAAAGTATTTTGATGTATATATTTGGAGAGAAGAATAAGATTTATTAAATGATTGAATATGAAATATTTGAAGTCAGTTAATACGATTAGTTCATTAAGACTTGATAGATATAATGAATGCAATTAATTGATGGATCTAAAATACTATTGAGGATTTATTCAGTTATAAAAATATAAAGGTGTTGTTATGTTATAATGATTATTTGGAGATGTTGGAAGTTTAGAGTTTAATTGGGAGTATTTTGTATTCACATGTTTGGTGAGCTCAGTTTTTATAGGGATATGCTTACAGTATTTCTGTAAGATTTTTCCCAATGTATATATATATATAAAAAAAAATAAGAAAATGAAATGAAATTGCTATTATAAAAATAAAAAAAAATTTACTTGTGAAACTGGTGACTACTCAGTTACTTCTAATTATAAATTTTAGTTTTATGATTTATATGTTAAGTTAAGACGGTGTCTTTGGCACCGAATGTGGCATCCGCCGTCGGGTCTCTCGGGACTGGGCGGCGGGTGTTACAGTTTCTGGGTTCGATCCCTACTGGAGTCACCAGGCTGAGGATGTGTGAATACTCAAATTTTGAGGCTCAAAAAGCCTGTTTTCCCGGACTGCAAACAGTCCGGCCGGACCGGAAGCCATTCGAAAAAGTTCACCGAAAGTATGCCAATATGGTACTTGAAACGTCCGAAAAATTACGAGGATCGTAGAACTGGTCCCGGAATATTTTTTGGAGGTACGGAACTCCCGAAAAAGCTTTTGGAACGAAAAAAACTAGCAAGTCCGCCGGCTGCGGCGGCGGCAACTGCCATCCAAGGCGGCGGCGCCCGCCCTCCAGCCCGGGTTTTCCTATAAATATAGCTCCAATTCGTCATTTTTAGGCACTCGGTCTGTGTTGACGGACACTCTCTTCACCCCTACGCTCCTTGCGATTCTTTTACTGCTTTTCTGCATTTAGTGTAGGCTTTTATTACTCTGCTGTTGTGATATTTGGTCACTTAATTAAATTAATTTTATTAAATATTTCCCAAACGAGAAGCTTAATCTGGAATTTTCAAGCTGAAGCTAAGAAGCGGCCGCCGATTAACTCAGGTAATAACGAAACTCTGCCCATTTAATTTCAGCATTTTGTGCATATTCACTTCTACTCCAATTCTGAATTAAACTGCTGCATAAATGCATTCACGTCATCAATTTGGCAAATAAACTGCCTCAATTAAATATGATTAAGCTTAAATGCCCGGTTAATTAATAATCGTGGTGTTAAAGCCTAAATCCGACAATATTGGCTAAAGTATCTGGTCAATTAATGACTACGGTATAATCGCCTTTATTTCGAACAGTCCGGCTTAAGTCCAATTAATCAATAATTGTGGCTAAATAGCCTTAATTAACCACGTTGTTTTGGCAATAAATTGCTTATATTGCAATTCAATTGATCACTTTTGGCAAACAAATTGCCTATAAATAAGATTAGCCATTTTTAGAGACAAATAGCTTAAATCGAAGCTTTGGCAAAATGCCTTGAATTAATCAATCTTTTGGCTAAAAGCCTTAAATCAATCATTTTGGCGACAATCGCCCAATCAACACTCTTGGCAAACAAATTGCCTAAATCAACCATTTTGGCAACAAAAAGCCCAAACATTAAATTTTGGCAACAAAAAGCCCCAAACATCAATTTTTGGCAATAAATTGCCCAATCAACCATTTTAGCAACAAAAAGCCCAAACATCAATTTTTGGCAACAAAAAGCCCAAATATCAATTTTTGGCAATAAATTGCCCAATCAACCATTTTGGCGACAAAAAGCCCAAATATTAATTTTTGGCAATAAATTGCCCAATCAATTAATTTTGGCGACAATCGCCCAATCAACACTTTTGGCAAACAAATTGTCTAAATCAACCCATTTTGGCTAAAAGCCTTCAAATAATCACTTTTGGCAAACAAATCGCCTAAATCACATCAACTTTTGGCAACAAATTGCCTAAATCAATCTTTTTGGCTAAAAGCCTTAAATCAACACTTTTGGCAACAAACGCCTAATCAAATCAATCAATTCTTTGGCAAAATGCCTAAACAAAATGCACGAAGCATACACACACTCATGCATTAAGCATACCCATTCAAAGCCCTTTAAAAAAGGGCTATCGAACTATGTCGACTTTGATCTTCCATTCAAACGGAAGTACGTAGGCACGTTTGGGATTTAACCCCGAGCGGCAAGTCAAAATCACTTAAACATTTCATTGGTCCAATTACATCATTTACCTTGCAAAGCATTCATTCATTGGTTAGTTCATCAACCTGACATGGTCTCGGGATCCACCTCGGGTTCGCAAACTATGCCTTAAACATTGGGATAATTAATCTAGTAATTAGGTTAATTAAAATTGGAGTCAACTTGTAACATCCTCTTGAGTTGAGTCGGGTTGAACCAAACCTGGTTGGGGTAGAATGGATGATAAGTGGACTTATTTGCATGGAAAGTTTAGGACTTGTTTGCCTCCAAACATATAGCTTGGGTAGTAAGTTGTAGCCTTTGTATACTTGAGGTACCAATTAGAGAGTTTACACAGCCAAATCACTTCTTCTAGAGTCTACCCGTTCCTATCATTTTCACTTTCCTATTTTCACGTTTTTCATTTTCTTCTTACGTTTCCCTTCCATTTCCTTGCACTTTTCATGCAAGTTATGCAGTAAGTCCACTCCAAGTAAGTAGAATTCCTTGAAGTTATATGTTATTCACTCTTTAATTGAGTTATATTGGAGATGAGTTATGAGAATTCTTGTGTATAGGAGAAGAAAGTTCAAAGGTAGCAGAAAAGAGAAGCTAAAACAGAGCCCCAGCTTTGTGGCAAGACAGGTTTGATATCTCTTGTTATTTCCCATGTTCTTTGCATGAAAAATTGTGTGGAGTGTTGCTCATGAGATCATATGTTGCTTATTGTGGAGTGAGAGGATTGAAAATGATGTGAAAACAGGGGATGGAATGAGTTTATGAACCAGAGTTTGCTGGAAATTTTACCAGCAACTTCATCTTGATTTTGACCCCAGTAAATGATGGAACTAGGAATTGTCATAGAAGAGTTATTTGTTCCTCTATGTGTTATCTTTACGTGGGCTTTTGAATCACTCAATTTGAAGTTGTATATTGAGAGTTATGGCCAAAAGAACACAGACTGCACAATCTGGAAACACGTCGCGCGCCCGCGCGGTCTGGAAAGCAAGTCGCGCTCGCGACTTTCACATGCGCGGTCGCGACTTTGGCCAAAAACTCTCTGACTCTCAAATGGCACATCTCGCGCTCGCGACTTTCACATGTGCGGTCGCGACTTTGGCCAAAAGCTCTCTGACTCTCAGTTTGCGCATTTCGCGCTCGCGAACTCCACAAGCGCGCTCGCGACTTCATCTCGCGCTCGCGACTTGTGCTGCGCGGTCGCGACTTGAGCCAGAAACCTCTCTGACTCTCGATTGCACTTCTCGCGCTCGCGAGGTTTGAAGACGCGCTCGCGACTTCTCCCTGGGAAGCATCTCGCGCTCGCGACTTTTCCCTGCGCGCTCGCGACTTGTGTTTTCATGCACTTTGGACTTCATTTTCTATACAATTACATTCCTTTGCTCAACATGCATGCATCCAATCATTGTAAAACAAAAATATAATATAAGAACATGGATTAAAACAACATGTAAGCATTTATATGGTGTGAAGTCAAATCAATATGATGAACTATGACGTTGTGAAACCATTTATGTGCTATTGTGTTACATTGTTGACATGCTAATCTTAAGCTCCATTGAGGTTAGGTAGAAACCATGTAGATAAGGCTATGTCGCGACATAGAATAGCAGATCTGCGCCCCATACAGTTTGGAACTCCGGCTACAGGCCGTTGAGTGGATATGATTAAACCGTGCGGTGCAAATCCGGTTAGGGGCACCAAAATGGACAATATTGGCATAGGCGAATCCGGTTCGGGGCCTATAGCATACAGTTTCATCCAGTTTCATACAGTTTATCTTATCACTTCGGTTTCACTATACCCTTATGGAGCCATACAGATATTTTAACTTGCTATTGCATGAATCAGACAGTAAAATAAACAGTAAGAAAGATCATCAAGGTGAAATGAAAGCCGTATGTTATGTGTGATTATATGTACTTACATAATTCTTTCTGCATATATGTGTGCTTAATTATGTCTTTCTATATTGAGATATCCACTGAGCTGTAATAGCTCAGCGAGTTACCTGTTTAACTCGCAGGTTTTGAGACTGGTCTATAGAGCGACAGCGTACAACTACAGCAGTTCATCTGTAGAAGACACGGTCTTCAGGGTAGCTCCCTATTTTGATACGTATCTTTTATTATTCTTTCATGGCATGTACAGGGCACACAGTTGGGCCCATCTCATTTTGAACACTTGTATAATGTATATAAATATTCAGTACACTAGTAATGTAAACGGCATCGGTATATATATATAAATATTCAGTATTATGATATCAGCATGTCTAATCATACAGTCAACCAGTGTTGTAGCATCTCGACTCGGTTCATTCGGGTTAACGGGTGGACCGGGAAGGGGTGTTACACAACTTAGGGTTTTTTCCTAGTTGACCCTAAAATAATTAAACAAGGTGGCGACTCACACATTCAAGTGCATTTCTGCCCTTAGTCATATTCATTATATGCCTATTTTTGGGGGAGGGGTTCACAGCTTGGCGACTTCACTGGGGACTATTAATTAAAATTGCATAAAGTGGACTACGATTGTTGTGTAAACTAATCGGCCCTTCTTCAGGGTATTATTTTACTATGCTTTGTTTTGCAAGGTACCCCAACAAAGATTAAGTATTCTTTCTTTAAGAATGCTTAATAAGGAGAATTTGGACCTAATTGAAATTTACTTTAAATCATTTAAATTTGTTTATTTATTTGCACGAATTGAGAATCCTTTTCTCCATTGCATAAAAAATGAATTTCAAATGAATTTCTTCTCTTCTGTTCAAATTTTTGAGTGTGGATAGCAAGTAGCACTGATCGGCAGGTCTCCTTGATTATGTCGACGGACAGCCAAAGCGTCCTTCCTGTTACCGCAAACCATCCCTAATCCTTTTGGGGGTGGCCCATGAGTATGCGTACTGTCGGACCCACGTGAAACTCCTTGTTTCATATGTGGTTAGGTATATCCATGCTCAAGGTTCAAGGGTCCCTTTATAAGCCTATTTTCTATTTGTGTCATAGCCTATAGTACCTATCCTTTAGGGCTGTATGTACCCAATGCTTGAAGCATCTCATTAAAACGGATTATGACGTGTTGTTGTGCGCATTCACGACATATCATAAACATTGAATAAACACAAAAAGAATACAAAACATTCTTTTGTTTTTTTTTTTTTTTTAGTCATGCACAGTTGGACAAAGAGTCGATCTACCTCACATTAGCTGCCCTGATACACGAACCACTATACCCTAATCCAATTACCCTTACACTTACCCACTGTTCAAGTGCCAACATCAGTGCCAGTCACACCTACGGTACCATCCCCAACATCACCAGCTTCACCTACAACTCCAACAACCCCACCTGCATCAATGGCATCAATCTCTGACATCCAAAACCTTATGAGCCAACTGAAGAAGACAAAGGGCCAGCCTCTCTTTCAGGTCAACCCTGAGAATGCCAACCTGCCCCTCTCAGGATTTCAATATGACATAGTACAGTGCATAGAGGGAAAAACTGCAAACTCTCGAATTCTCTTTGATTTCGGGACGATGCAAATAAACTGCATAGTGCCTTTGATGCTGAAAATGTCCTACCTGCCGGGAATGGTTATGGCAAGGTCCGGAAAGACATACCCCGCACTGCAAGCTTGGGAATATCTAGTGAATAAAGAGACTTTTGGGCTAGGATATGAGCCCACTGATGAAGACCTGGCTGGAAGGACCAGGAGAAGAAGGAGAAAGACACAGATGCGGCCATACTTTTTGACTTTGAATGGTCACTTCTGCAAATCGAGAGAAACGATTCCTTATCGTGGCTTCCAAGAACCATTTAACTGCCTGACTGCTAAGAAGATGATGCCTGGGTTAGAAATATTTTCTCATGTCTGGGGCAATAAGCCCGAAACAATAACTGAACTGGAAGTGAAAGACTTCATGCAGCCCAGTCTCTTTGACGAGGTTGCGGTCATTACAGGAAATGATGGGAAACAAGACCTGCTGAGCCTGATCAAGCCGTACAAAGGGCCTCTCACCAACTGGTACGCCGAGAAGGAGTGCGCTGCTGATAAACCCCCTCCCAAGTCAAACCTAGAGTCAAAGTCTGTAATCAAGTCCTGTACTGAGTCTGAGTCTGACCCCGAGTCTGAAACCGAGTCAGAGTCCAGTTCCAGTTCTGAGTCGTCCGTGTCGGATTTAGAAAATCCAGACTTCAAATTTGATGTAATTTTTGAGGACAATTCCGTCCTAATCAATAAGAGCTTGCAAATTATTGGCTACCCCGCGTGTCTATCTTTCCAAGCATTTCCAAGCAAAAATAATGAAAATCAAATAAACGAAATAAAAAATGAAAAAGAAAAAATAATAATTGGCAAAGAAGAAAATGAACATACATACATTGCATCTGATTGTGTGAACAGGGAACAGGTCATTGAATGCTTGAAGAAGTTTGCCGATTGCTTCATGTGGAAGGTAAGTGACATCACGGGAATTGATCCGGCAATAGCGGTGCACAAGATTCCAGTATACCCTAAGGCTAAGCCAGTAAAACAGAAGCTAAGAAGGCTGAAAACAGAATGGTCCTTGAAAATCAAGGAGGAAGTAGCCAAGCAACTGGAGAATAAGTTCATAGAACCCATTGCCTACCCGACGTGGTTAGCGAATATTGTGCGGTGCCGAAGAAAGATGGCAAAGTCAGAATGTGTGTGGATTACCGGGATTTGAATAAAGCATGTCCGAAGGACGACTTCCCCCTGCCACATATTGACTTGTTGGTGGACCGAATGGCTGGACACGAGATGGTCTCCTTGACCGATCTTGCTGTCGGATACAATCAAATAATGATGCATTTGCCAGACAAAGAGAAAATGGCGTTCATCACGGAGTGGGGAACCTACTGCTACAGGGTTATGCCTTTTGGGCTCAAAAATGCCGGGGCAACCTATCAAAGAATGGCAATGACCATCTTCCATGACATGATTCACAAAGAAGTAGAAGTGTATGTGGACGATATGGTTGTTAAATCAAAAACAGCTAAAGAACATACAACATCACTTGAGAAGTTCTTCCTTAGACTTCAAAAGTACAATTTAAAGCTCAACCCGGCGAAATGTCTGTTTGGAGCTACATCCGGAGTATTTCTGGGGCATATGGTCAGTCGGAAGGGCATAGAGATTGACCCTTCAAAAGCCAAAGCCATTCTGGAAATGCCAGCACCGAAGATGGAAAAAGAAGTTCGGGGTTTCCTGGGAAGGCTACAGTACATCAGTCGGTTCATCAATCAATTGGCCAATACTTGTGGTCCGATTTTCAAATTACTCAGGAAAGGAGTAGCCATCAAATGGAATGAGGATTGTCAGAAAGCTTTTGACCAAGTCAAGCAATATCTGTTATTCCCGCCAGTTTTACAGCCACCAAGGCTAGGAAAGCCTTTGCTATTGTACCTATCAGTGACAGAAGAAGCGATGGGTGCTCAACAAGCAGAAGATACAAGGGTAGAAAATGCCGTGTATTACCTCAGCAAAAGGATGCTAGACTACGAGCTAAAATACAATAAGATAGAGAAGTTGTGTCTGGCTCTAGTTTGGGCTTGTACAAAGCTGCAGCACTACCTCTCGTCCTACACCACATACATTATTTCTGAATCCAACCCCTTGAAATTCCTTATAGAGAGGCCGATTCTTGACAGTAAGATGACTAAGTGGGTGTCGGAGCTCGCAGCCTATGATTTAAAATTTGTACAACGGAGGGCAATGAAAGGCGGAGCCTTGGCTGATCAATTAGTAGAATTACCGGTCGAAGACCAAATGCCGGAGGTAGAATTTCCTGATGAAGACTTGTTGAGCTTGGAAAGTGAAGTTTGGGAAATGTACTTCGATGGAGCTTCAAACTACCATGGAAATGGGGTTGGAGTCGTATTCAAAACTCCTTGTGGAGAATACGTCCCAATCGCAGTCAAATTAGATTTCGACTACACCAACAATGAAGCTGAGTATGAAGCTTGCATAAAGGGGTTAGAAGCAGTCCTGGAAAAGGAAATAAAGGTCCTCAAGGTTTTCAGGGATTCTAATTTAATAGTCTCCCAAGCTTTGAGAAAATGGAAAATTAAAGAAGAGAGTTTGGTTCCTTACCTACAACGCTTGGACGAATTGGCTCAGCAATTTGAGGATTTATCCTTCCACTACTTGCCGCGAGCCAAAAAATCAGTTTGCTGACGCTCTGGCTACTTTAGCTTCCATGGTCAATGTAGAGGGGAATAAAATTATTCAACCTTTGACAGATCGGCTGCAGAAACAACCAGCACATATCATGAATTTGGGGGATGACAAGCCCTGGTATTGGGATATACAGAATTATCTTGAGAATGAAGCCTACCCAGAGGGATCCACCAAACTCAAAGTTTACCAGAAAAGAATGGCACGGCATTTTAATAAGAAGGTCAAAGACCGAAAATTGGAAGAAGGTTGTTTGGTCCTGAAGGAAATTAGACAGCCAATCATAGACCCACGTGGGAAGTTTCGTCCTCATTGGGCTGGACCCTATGTGTTGAAGAAAATATTGTCTGGCAGAGCCGTTATTTTGACTGATTTGGATGGTTTGGAATTCACGAATCCATGTAATTTAGATCAGTTAAAAAGATATTTCGTATAATAAGCATTGCATAATGTAAAAAAGAGCTACATTAGACATGATTCTCCTCGGAAAAAAGAAATTATGTATCGGAGATATGTAGGCAGCCCTCTTTGGGCGCGGTCTAAACATTAATGAGAAAATCATTTCATAATTCATTCTTCTTTGCCAAAAAAAAAAAAGAAAAAGAAAAGAAAAAAAAAAGAGAGAGAAAAACCCGCTAAGTCGAAAACCCGAAAGGGCGGCTTAGGCAAAAGTCGGGGCCTGCTAAGTTGAAAACCCGAAAAGGGCGGCTTAGGCAAAAATGGGTAGCTCGCTAAGTTGAAAACCCGAAAGGGTGGCTTAGGCAAAAATTAGAGCTTGAATAAATAAAGTTGGAAAATGCTTGGAAACTTAAAAGTCGAATGACATTCCCAATTAAAGCAATAAAGTCAAAAAGTCCGAAGTCAAGCAGAAAGCAAAAGAGTCCAAGAAAAATAAATAAATAATGAAGTCTAAGTCCAAGTCCAAAAAAAAAAAAAAAAACGAAACATACATCCAAAGCCAAAGAACAAAATCCAAAATCCAAAGTCAAAGTCCCAAATAAAAAGTCAAAAAAGTCAAAATAAGGGAAAAAACAACAAAAGTCCAAAAGCCTATAAGAGTCTAGGTGTCCCGTCGCCTCCGTGGGGCAACATCCTCCGAGTCATCCCTAGCTACTGAACTCTCTCCAACCTCGCCTGTCCGAGGAGCCAACACAATCTCCTCATCAGTCCCAATCTCATTATCAGCGTCAGCCTGAGCCCAACCTTCAAGTACACTCAGCAGTGCGTTCCTCCTTGGCCTTTCAACTAGCCAGACAACGACAATGAAACATGTGATGGTCTCATACTCAAGAGAAGTTTGAACACCGGCAGGATTAGGTGAAGGCCTAACCATGTGATGGTCTCTAACCCAAGCCCTAAGGACGGCTCGGGTAACACCCGGAGTGATGGCTGAATCAGCTGAAGTGCCATCTACAATTGGGACAGTCTAGTCTATCCCCATCTGCCTCAAAACGCGCGAAGCGCCGTACCAAATACAGTGTGTACGGCCTAAAAGGTAAACCCGAGTATGGCGAGAGCTAACTTGGATAAAACGGGTGATGTCATACCAGAAAATGTACCACAGTACCTCATTTGGACCCAGCTCAATCAGCCATGAGGTCCATGCATCAGTAGACGGATGAGTGATCAGGATCCTCCACATACGATACTGAGAGGGGTTGTAAGGCAAGAAAGTAGGAGCAGCGACCACTTGGAGGTGGTCCTCTAACCAAACCTGAGTAATGGATCCTTTCTATTACAAAGGAATGAACCAAAAGAAAGAAGAGACAATAAGCAATAGGAGATAGACCATACCTCCCCAAATTGATCTTTTCCACCTTGGAGAGACTCTTAGTCCAATTGTGCATGCTGTGGTTATAAAAGGGATTCATTTTTGAAAAAAAGATCAGAAATTGAAAAGAATTGAAAGTTGAAATTGAAAAAAAAAATCCCGTTTTCTTACAAATCAAAGTGGATAATCATGCATACATATAAAATTTTCAGTACTAACCAAGTGCAGGTACAGTCAAAGTTCAGTACAGAAATACAGGCAAAGAAAAAGAAACAGGAAAAATCTAGCAACCATGGCATTAGCGACGGGGCCTCCTCCTCCTCTGATCATCAAAGGCCCTCAGAGTCCAGGACGAAGAAAGTTCTTGCTGCATCCCAAGCATTAGCTCCATCATCTGACTGACCAAGCCGTTAGGAACCTGGAAATCATACAAAAAACACAAGTCAATATCAAATCTCTTATGAATCCTTTTTGTGAGAGATTTATCAGTCATTACCTCATTAATGTCCTCGGGAGGAAGATCTAAGCGATCCACATTCTCCAGGGAGACCTCCCGAAAAGCTAGAGTGCCGTCAGGAGTATGGTAGGAAATGCTGTATGGAAGACGTAGGTTGGCCAGGCCTGGATGAAGCGGCCCGGTAGCCTCTAAGATAGCCCGGGGAGCCCTGGAAGGACCTGACGGGCGGCTAGGCCCAGCCTGAGATGGGCCCTCAACTGGAGTGGAAGAAGAAGGATCAGTCTGGGGCCTCCTCCTTGGAGTCCTGGTCGAGGAGCCTGAAGCCCGAGAAGAATGTGTGATAGGAGGCTGGGAAGGTGCCTGAAAATCATCAAACCGAGATCCGATAGGCTGCATCAGAAACATCTTGCAGAACTCATCATAATCTCCTCCCAGAATGAACTCCACATGTGGGAAGCCCTCAATATGAGCGTCGGTAAGCGTCATCTGCTTTCCCGCTCGCATGTTCTCGGGAGGGGGATAAGGGACGGAGCGGCAGCCTCTGATCTGAAAGTCTACTCTCTCGCCCAGATAATAGCGTCTCAAGACGGGATGTGACAAGACAACCCTCCGCCGAGACAAGGCCTCTAATCGCTTGAAATGGGGGTCAGCCTCAATCCAACTTTGAAGACGGGCATCCATCGCCCCCACCTTAACCTATGAAAGAAGCAAATGTGTTAATAAATCCTTTTTATTTTCACATACTTAAAAAAAAAATTACAAGACAATTACCTGCTCCACGGTGCAAGTATCGAAGAAGGTCCGTAGATCCCTTAACGACTTTCTGCGTCGAACAGTTTGGAGGTTTGTTCGGTACCACCTCCAAGCCAAAGGTACCAGCCCTAATCCAAGATCAGCATGAATCAGCTCCGGGCGAGTGTAAGGAAAGTACTCAAATGCCCAAGTCTGCAAAATAGAAGCAAGAATCAGTGAGGGAAAATCAATAAATAAACAGAAAAACACAGAAAGGGAGAATGTTCTTTACATTACCTCCCAAAAGTAGTAGGTCCCACTGAGTTTACAGTGGCCCCGACTCAGATCACACATGTCATCATACATGCGGCTCAGAATAGCGTCGGCCCAGTCGTACTCCTCAAGATGGGCCAGATTTTCCAAACTCTTCAAGATGGAAGGATTAAACTTATCCTTCCTGTTGGACCAGAAGGTCGAAGCGAACAGCAGCAACAAAGTGAATCTGGCCACCTGAGTAGCCGTCAGCTCTCCCTGCCTGTATCTAGCATAAATGTCGGGGGCCTGGAGGGATAACCAACGTCTGGAAACGCTCAAAACGGGAGTAGTAGAGCTTGGCCCGACAATCCGGGGCAGGTCGATCCCTATCAGCTCAACCATCCGATCAGGAGAGACCTCAGTCCTCCAGTTATTATACAGCTCGATCGGCCGAATGCCAAAAGGAATCCCGGAGATCACCGAAAAATCAGTGGGGGTCATTGTCATCTCACCCCAAGGGAAATGGAAAGTATTGGTGGTGTCCCACCATCTCTCGGCCAACGCACCCAGTAAGTCCTTGTAATTGTGCCGAGCCATCTCAAGATGTCTTAAAAAGTCCAGATGAGAGGGACTGATAATGGCTCCGACCGGGTTGTTGTGGTCGAGTATCTCGACCGGGATTTCAGCAATAGAGGTCTCGCCTACGTCCAATCTAATGTGTGGATCCTAAAAGGTAAACCAGTCTAAGAGTTATTCCTTGGTTCCTTACTAAGGGTAATATCTTAATTCTATCATAGCATGCATGCTAATAAAACAGTAAGTGCAGAAACATAAAAAAAAAAGTTCACATTTTGGCCCCTAAGGCCCAAAAATTCCCAATTTGGCCCTAAAGGCCCAAAAGTTCACAATTTGGCCCCTAAGGCCCAAAAATTCCCAATTTGGCCCCAAAGGCCCAAAAAATGCCCAATTTGGCCACAAAAGCCCAAAAGTTGACATTTTGGCCCCTAAGGCCCAGAAATTCCCAATTTGGCCCCAAAGGCCCAAAAGTTCACAATTTGGCCACAAAGGCCCAAAAGTTCACAATTTGGCCCCTAAGGCCCAGAAATTCCCAATTTGGCCCCAAAGGCCCAAGAGTTCACAATTTGGCCACAAAAGCCCAAAAGTTCACATTTTGGCCCCTAAGGCCCAAAAATTCACATTTTGGCCCCTAAGGCCCAAAAAAAAAGAAAAAATAAATAATAAATAAATAAAAGTGAAAGGGAGCTTACCTGGGCGTAGACGCCAGTTACGGAGGCGTGAGTGTCAGCGTCCGCCGTGACATTGACTTCGTCGAGGGAAATCCCCAGAGACTCCAAAAAATCCTCGTCGCTAAGATCTGAGGAAACCATGGAGGAAGGAAGCTTTGAAGCTTTGGAAATTGAGAGAATTTTGAGAGAGATCTTTGAGTTGGAAAGTTTAAAATGAATGTAGAAGTGAAACTTCAGCTATTTATAAGGAAATAGTCAAAAGGTTGGTCTTCTGGACGCGTCCGATTTTCGCCTTCAAAATTTATTTTTTAGACAACCACCGACGCCCATAAATCATTTTTATGGTTGCCGGTGGGGGGCAACTGTGAATACTCAAATTTTGAGGCTCAAAAAGTCTGTTTTCCTAGACTGCAAACAGTCCGGCCGGACCGGAGGCCATTCGAAAAAGTTCACTGAAAGTATGCCAATATGGTACTTGAAACGTCCAGAAAATTACGAGGATCGCAGAACTGGTCCCGGAATATTTTTTGGAGGTACGGAACTCCCGAAAAAGCTTTTGGAACGAAAAAAATAGCAAGTTCGCCTGCCGCGGCGGCGCCCGCCCTTCAGCCCGGGTTTTCCTATAAATACAACCCCGATTCGTCATTTTTAGGCACTCGGTCTGTGTTGATGGACGTTCTCTTCTCCCCTACGCTCCTTGCGGTTCTTTTACTGCTTTTCTGCATTTAGTGTAGGCTTTTATTACTCTGCTGTTGTGATATTTGGTCACTTAATTAAATTAATTTTAATTAAATATTCCCCAAACGAGGAGCTTAATCTGGAATTTTCAAGCTAAAGCTAGGAAGCGGCCGCCGATTAACTCAGGTAATAACGAAACTCTGCCCATTTAATTTCAGCATTTTGTGCATATTCTCTTCTACTCCAATTCTGAATTAAACTGCTGCATAAATGCATTCACGTCATCAATTTGGCAAATAAACTGCCTCAATTAAATATGATTAAGCTTAAATGCCCGGTTAATTAATAATCGTGGTGTTAAAGCCTAAATCCGACAATATTGGTTAAAGTATCTGGTCAATTAATGACTACGGTATAATCGCCTTTATTTCGAACAGTCCGGCTTAAGTCCAATTAATCAATAATTGTGGCTAAATAGCCTTAATTAACCACGTTTTTTTGGCAATAAATTGCTTATATTGCAATTCAATTGATCACTTGTGGCAAACAAGTTGCCTATAAATAAGATTAGCCATTTTTAGCGACAAATCGCTTAAATCGAAGTTTTGGAAAAATGCCTTGAATTATTCAATCTTTTGGCTAAAAGCCTTAAATCAATTATTTTGACGACAATCGCCCAATCAACACTCTTGGCAATCAAATTGCCTAAATCAACCATTTTGGCAACAAAAAGCCCAAACATCAATTTTTGGCAACAAAAAGCCCCAAACATCAATTTTTGGCAATAAATTGCCCAATCAACCATTTTGGCAACAAAAAGCCTAAACATTAATTTTTGGCAACAAAAAGCCCAAATATCAATTTTTGGCAATAAATTGCCCAATCAACCATTTTGGCGACAAAAAGCCCAAATATCAATTTTTGGCAATAAATTGCCCAATCAATTAATTTTGGCGACAATCGCCCAATCAACACTTTTGGCAAACAAATTGCCTAAATCAACCCATTTTGGCTAAAAGCCTTCAAATAATCACTTTTGGCAAACAAATCGCCTAAATCACATCAACTTTTGGCAACAAATTGCCTAAATCAATCTTTTTGGCTAAAAGCCTTAAATCAACACTTTTGGCAACAAACGCCTAATTAAATCAATCAATTCTTTGGCAAAATGCCTAAACAAAATGCACGAAGCATACACACACTCATGCATTAAGCATACCCATTCAAAGCCCTTTAAAAAAGGCCTATCGAACTACGTCGACTTTGATCTTCCATTCAAATGGAACTACGTAGGCACGTTTGGGATTTAACCTCGAGCGGCAAGTCGAAATCACTTAAACATTTCATTGGTCCAATTACATCATTTACCTTGCAAAGCATTCATTCATTGGTTAGTTCATCAACCTGACATGGTCTCGGGATTCACCTCGGGTTCGCAAACTATGCCTTAAACATTGGGATAATTAATCTAGTAATTAGGTTAATTAAAATTGGAGTCAACTTAGGGTTTTTTCCTAGTTTACCCTAAAATAATTAAACAAGGTGGCGACTCACACATTCACGTGCATTTCTGCCCTTAGTCATATTCATTATATGCCTATTTTTGGGGGAGGGTTTCATAGGATGTGATTTTTTCGCTGAAGGAAAATTGAACAGGCTTGATTGATTCTATTTAATAAATTCATTTTCATTATTAGACCCATTCATTGATCCTTAAAAAAAGTGTTCTCTAACCTTGGTAAGAGTTTTATTTTGGAGTCGCCACCCTCTTTAGGGAAAATTCTCAAACTAGTCGATTCTTTGGAATTGACTAACTCGATTTTTAAATCAGACACTGGGTAAGGGAGTTAGGTACGGTTTCGGGAAGGTGTTAGGCACCCTAGCCGCCTAGTTTAAACTGGCCTCCTAGTTGTCCATTAATTTACAATAATTACAATAATATTAACTTGAATTGAGATGTAAAACTAGTTTTGATGTAATTTTGGAAAACATGTCAAACATGCATATTATCAATCACATAAAGCATAAAATTAAACCATCCAAAGAGGGGGGGGGGGGGAGGGGAGGAGAAAAGATTACAGACCATATCCTAAAGTATAATCTACCATTTAACCCTCCAAAATTTCCAAACCCCTTAATTAATTACACTAAGAAATCATACGACCCATTAAGGTCCTTTACATTAAGCTCATAATAATAAAGCACTAATTCAAACATAAAAAATGTCAAACCTTATCCCACTGTAAGACGTGGCATGTCGCCCATAATATGCTTATTAAGTACTTATTCTAAATAAGAACTTAGTAAACATACTACAACGGACTTAAATAAAATAATTTTGTTAAAATACATCTTTATTAGCTAATTATTTTCAAACACATAACTTAGAAGTAAGGTCAAAAGCTCTTTCCATTTTTAAAATATACATTATATACATAGGGGAAGGCATTTATAACATCATAAATTTTTGTTTTACAATTTCACATGTCTATTCATCGCAAGTGGTTCCATAACCCATAAGCCCATGAAATACAGTTACATACTGGATTCATTTCATTTTCATGTAAATTTTCATATATAATAATAACAGTAAAATACTTTAAGCCCTAAATAAAAAGCATATGGACATATGACTTATACTCTATACTGGCATTGGGAGTTTACATAAACTTTATTTACAAATGTCTGCTCATATACATTTGACTGTTTTGTTAATGTCTTATACATCAGACAAAATTCCAAAAGGAAATAATACGCTTGATAGCTACAGCAGTAGCTCCATTATCTACATTAAACAAAAAGGAATCACACAACTAGCAGGACTTACTCTCTTGCTTTCTCTTTCCCTTTCCCTGTGATAGTACAGAAAACATTATTGCTAAGCAATTGCTTAGTGGTAAATATATATAAAATCAAGGGTTCACATTTTTCCAATATTAACCATAACTGTAAATAAAACTTCATATGAAAATCCTTTTCATTAAAACTTTCTTCAACTCAGTAAAGACTTTAGTAAAAAAAGTATATTAATAATAAAGATAGAAATTCTTTTCTTAAAAATCAATAACTATCTTTGAGCGAAAATGATTATAGAGCATCGTAATTTTAGGAAACACATCAATTCAAGAAATTTGACATTATCCAATGTAGTCTCAACAATCTAAATAGACTTAATCCGAAGGGCCATCAATGTCCTATGAGCTCATCAAGACAAAGTTATCTCAACCTCAATCTGTGATTTTTATCTCAACATAAGAGGGACAATCTCAACCTCATCTAGGAGGGAATAATATCATTTGCAATTTCATTTGCAATATCAATCACAATATCAACTTTAACAAATGAAGTGATATCGGCAATAACCATGTCTATCAGTTACTGTGAGACTATAAATCATATCATATATTAAGCATAATTGAAAACAATTTGGGCAACAATCCATTTTTCACAAACACTACTAAAAACATTCATTCACGTCCACCCCTCGTACTATAGATAACAATTGGCCTACATCCTCATTTGTCTCATATAAATAAATTATCAATTTAACTTTAAGAATCATCGAAAATCATGAGGTATCAAGTCATACTTCCTTTCTTTGACTAAGTACGACATTTCGATCGACCTAGTTTCTGAAATGCTCCACTATAGGAGGTTGTCCTTCGGACGGTGAGAGGCAAAATGGGATGCACCACACTGGACAGCTTCGGGGGTGCACCACTGGGATGGCTTCAAGGGTGCGCCATTAGGGACGACTTCAACGGATGAATGAGTACGACACTTTGGTCAATCTAGTTTTTGAAATGCTCCACTTTGGGAGGTTATCCTTCAGATGGTCCCCCGGAGGACTTTGATAACCTACCTTGGGGAACTTATGGCGCGCGACTCGAGACAACTTAGGTGCGCCACTTGGGATGGCTTAGGTACGCCACTCAGGACGGCTTAATTTTGAAATGCTTTGCTCGGGAGCTTCCTGCAAAACAATTTTTACAACACATAGGAGAAAGGCTCTTTGACCGGTTAAGGTTCAAAATTCCTTGGTTAGGCCCGGAAAAGCATGTGCATTTGACACTTGATTTTGCATTGTGTAATTCATGTGTGTGTGAATTCGTGTGTGTTTGTGTGAATTTAAAACACGTGATTGGGCATGGGATTGTGTATGATTGTGTGATTGTGTGTGAAACATGTGACTTTACGCAGAAATAGAGTCAAGAAAACTTACCTACTGGCCTACGACCAACATTGATGCCCCTGCTTCGGCGGTGTGTCTAGATGAATTGCCAGCTAAGCATAAGAGCTGGGTCACCGAAAATCCTAAACTGGGGCCAACAGACCCATAAAACTTATACCCACAGATTGAAGAACCTTTTAGGCTTCAAATTTATTTCTTGTCTAGTTGTATAGCCAGTGCCTATGAGGTCTTTACCAAAGGTCCATTATTAGGAGAGGTTCCCTTATTAGGTGATCTACACGACTCCCATGGTGGAGGTAGTTCGGCCCGTACCTCCTGGGTATTGTCTATTTTTTGAAACGTTATATTGGGCTTTGCCCCTGTTTATTCTTGAGAGGTCTTTTTATGGGGTTTGCCCCTATTCATTCTTAAGAGCTCTCTTATGGGGTTTGCCCCTATTTATTCTTAAGAGCTCTCTTATGGGGTTTGCCCCTATTTATTCTTTTGATTCCCCTTATTGTGGCTTGCCCCAATTTTATTCTTCAACTGCCTCTTGTTTTGGGCTTGTCCAAGTTTATTCTTAATTGCTTCTTGTTTTGGGCTTGCCCCAATTTATTCTTCAATATCTTCTTGTTTTGCTTATATTCACATATTAAAAAAAACAAGCGAAAGAAAATAAAAATAAAAGAATAAAATGCAATACAAGAGATAACAAAAGAGGTAAATGGTGAGAAGTGGTATGGAGCATAAAATGCAACCACTTTGTGTGATAGAATACCTTGAGATGAGAAACATTACATATGTGCTAAACTTGTCCTAAGTACTTTCTATTTCGCATTCTAAGGATGGAGAATCACCTATCTCATGTTTTAAGTTTGGCTAGATTTTTAAACTTTAGATTTTGTTTGCTAGATTGAAATTTTAGATGCCGTGTTCACTTATAATACTTGATTTTTAAAAAAAAGAAATCAATCTCTTACCTTTCGGTAGATTACTTAAGAAATCCAAATCAATGAGTAAAATATAAACATGATCAATATGAGTTCAAAAGAAAAGATGAATGTTTTGCTTAGGGACAAGCAAAGAGCTAAGTGTGGGGGAATTGATAGCCTCACAAAGCGGGCAAATTTGTTAAGTTATAATCGCATGATTTGCATGATTGCATGTTTATTTTTATATATTTTACGTTTTCTTGTGTTGTTTTTTTGGTTTAAAGTTGTTTTAGGAATGAATTTGAACAAAGGATTGGAAAGGCTTGTTTTTAAGAAGAAAAAGGATAAAAAATTTGACTAAGCATGGAAAAGAAGTTTTTTGCCAAGAAACTTCGCGACAGCGAATGAATTCTCACTGCATGGGAATAGATGGAAATTCGCGAGCGCAACTCATATATGTGCGGGCGCGATCTGTATGGCAGAAGGTCCTGAAGGCATCAGGCAGAATTTACGAGCGTGAGGAACACAACAAAAATGACAGAAGAGTACTAGGTCAAATTTATGAGCACGACATTCAAACTCACGAGCGCGATGAGTACTCTAAAAGAGGCAGAAAGATCATAAGAAGTAATCGCAGGCGCGACCTTTAAACTCGCGAGCGCGAGTTGCTTCTCCAAAAGACTTCAACTGTTACCTTTTCACTCGAAAGTTGTGTCCTTCCATGAACAGGTTGGAATTTCTCCCATCAGAAGTTAGTTGAAGCACCCTTTGGCCAACCAATCACTATCATAACCAACATCATCTTCCTCTTCTATAAATTGCAACCTAAATTAAGAGGAAAACATGAAAAAAAGAGATAGAGAGAAAAAGAAAAAAGAAGAGGCAGTATTAGAATACAATAGAAAAATAAAGTAGAACTTAGAAATAAGTTGACGAGAGTCACTTATTATTGTTTGTGCAAAGAACATCAAAGAGTTCCTCGAGGTGTGACGCCCTCTGGAGGCTTGAGTTTAATTACTTATATCTCTCTCTTGTTTTATTAAAGACTTTTTGTATGATGTTCTTCATTATTTTTCTATGCAAAGTAACAATATTATTTAGTTCCATTCAATAAAAGTTTCTTTAATTATCTTTTGGTTTTTGTTCAATCATATTTGCTTAATTATATTCTCAGAAAGAAATAATTCAGTAAAGATCAAAGAGATAGAATTCAGTTAGTTGAGTTTGCATATGAATATTTAACTTGGTTTGTTGACTGTGCTAGCTTAGCACACCCATGCTAGTTGGAATGCCCAGGCCATGCTAAAGTCTTACTTGTGGAAGGAAAACAACAACAAGAAGCACGCCCGTGCTAGTTGACACGCCCAGGCCGTGCTAAAGTCTGACTTGAGGAAGGAAAACAATAACAAGAAGCACGCCCGTGCTAGTTGACACGCCCAGGCCGTGCTAAAGTCTGACTTGAGGAAGGAAAACAATAACAAGAAGCACGCCCGTGCTAGTTGATACGCCAAGGCCGTGCTAGAGTCTGTCTTTAGTGAAATTTAGTTAGTCCAAGTCTGTTAATTTTGAGTTGTAATAATGTTAATGGGTTGGGCCAAAAGTAATTCGGCCACCCTTGGATTTTTATCCTTAATTTGTTTAGATTAGCTAATCTTTATCCTTAGTTTGTTTGGATTAATTAATCCTTATCCTTAGTTGGTTTGGATTAGTTATTCCTTATCCTTAATTTGTTAAGATTTTTTAGTCTTATCCTTAGCTGGTTTAGATTAGTTAATCCTTATCCTTATCTTTAGTTGATTTAGATTAATTATTCTAAATCCTTTTAGGATCAAGTCCTTTTAGATTTAGTATAAATAGCTTTGTTATGTTGTTAAACAAATCATTCAATGAATTAATAAGTCTTCAGATTTATTCATGCTTTTGGCGTGTTCTTTGATTAGAGTCATTGTGAGATTGCTTTCCTCTAATTGCATCAAGAATCAAGGTTAATGTATCAATTTACTTATGGCGTTTATCTTATTCTTCTTTACTCTATTATTGGTGTTCTTGCTTCCTTAAGCTTTGGGTGCCATAGAGGGGAGTTTAGTTTGATCTTTGAAGCTATTCCAATCTTGTCATAGAGTTCTTGGAATTAATTTTCGTAGGGTTCCGCGTCAGTTTGGTATCAGAGCCAAAGATTAAGGTAAATTCTTATTTATCTTAGTTCTAAGGTTTGTTTTCTTGTTTTCTTAAATTCTTGTGTTTGCCTTATTATTTTAATTAGTTTTTAATTCTGAATTTTGCATCATTGTGCTTTCTTGATTTCGTTCTTGTTTCTTTAAAAAAAAAAAATCTGGAAGTTGTGACCTTAGATTTTGCTAATTAGATCTGTTAAAAAAAAGAGAAGGAAATTCGTCCACCATTAAAGCTTGAGTTGTGTTGTGTGGATTTCATTTCTAATCCATAGAGATTTGACCTTATCTTGTGGAGATTAAGCTTATCCACTATAATCTTTTGATAAAACCTAATCTTAACTACTTTGTTGATAAGGCAACAGAATTATTTGTTCATATCTTTTGAGATTAAGCTTATCCACTACAATCCTTGTCAAAATCTAATCTTACCTAAATTGGGTTACATTGGTAGGATAAGGGAGGATATAAGTCAGCACGCCCATGCTTCACAACAAGCATGCCCGTGCTAGGCTCTGACTCTTATTGTCGGACCAAGCTATACAAGCACGCCCGTGCTCGGCTCTGACTTATATAAAAAAAAATTTTGGATTTTTTTTATTCTTGCTTTGTTTTGGGTAGAATTAACTAGGTCCATATTTGGTTTGCTTTGTAGTAAACTAAATTCATACATTATATCCAAAAATTGTCTTTTAAATTCTAGTTTCTTTATTCTTGTTTTGAGCTTTCTTTTGCTTCACTACATTGTTAGGGTGTGTTTACTTGTTTACTACACTCTAATTGATAATCAAGTAGTACATTGTTTTGTTCTTATGTTGCTATCCATTTCGTTTTTGAGTCTTCTCTCTAGAATTTGTGCTTACTTTTATTGTTAAGGTTATTTCCTTGTTTCTAAACGTGCTTTTGAGTTGGTTGGTTGACCTAAGATTTTGAAGTACAATTGGAGGAATTGCGAGTGATTAAAGAGTGTAAACGTGAGGGAGTGCTTTATTATTAACTCAAATCTTTTCGTGTTTTTTTTCTATTTGAAATACTAACCATGAGTACAGGAAAATCTGGAGATGGTAATGGGGATGGAAATCAAATTAAAGATTCTCAATTGAAACTTTTCATGGAATCAATCCAAGGACAGTTTAGAACCTACAACAATTTCCTTCAAGATATGAGAGAGGAATTGCAAGAGATAAAGACTTCACAAAGCTCTAATACAACAAGAGCCCGTCCACAAACTAGATTTCAAACCCATGATGATGAGGAGACTGAAGACACTAATTTTAATAAAATTGATGGGGACTTGGGATCAATTAAAATGAGGATTCCAGAATTTAAAGGTAACAACAGTGCTGAAGAATATCTTGAATGGGAAAGGAAGGTAGAACAAATCTTTGAATACCATAACTATTCTCAGGAGAAGAAGTCCCATCTTGCAGCTATTGAGTTCAAGAGTTATGCTATGTTTTGGTGGGAACAATTGTTATTAAAAAGAAGAAGAAAAGGAATGCGACCTGTACCACCATGGGAGATCATAAAGGAGTTAATGCACCAAAAGTTTGTCCCTACTCATTACTTTAGGGATTTACACAATAAGTTAGCAAGAATGGTGCAAGGAGGGAAGAGTGTGGAAGACTACTACAAGGAGATGGAGATTTACATGGCTAGAGCCAAAATTGAGGAAGATGAACAAATCACCATGTCAAGGTTCGTGGGGGGGTCTAAATAATGATATCGCTGATGCCTTAGATATGTATCGCTATGATTCCATGGAAGAGATGGTAGATATGGCCATGAAAATTGAAAGGCAGAAAAAGGGGAGATCCACCAACAAGTACTCTAACAACACATGGGGATCTAAATGGTCCAAGGGAGGTGAAAAGAAGGATTTTAAGGTTTCTAATTCCAAAGGATAGATTCAACTTCAAAAGGTAAAAAGGCTGTCCAAGCTCCACTTAAAGGCAACAAAGGTATTTCTAACTCTACAACCCCTTCTAGAGAAATTAAATGTTTTAAATGTTTGGGGAAAGGGCATTTTGCATCTCAATGTCCTAATAAAAGAGTTATGATTGCTAAAGATGATGAGAATATTAGTTCCGAATCTGAATGCAGTGATTATGGTGGTATGCCTCAATTAATTGATGCTGATGATGATGACTCAGATAATTTAATACTTCCTGAACATGGTGAAACTTTAGTTGCTAGACGTGCTTTGAATATGCATGTCAAGGAGGAAAGCCTTGAGCAACGTGAGAATATATTTCACACTAGGTGTTTGATTAGTGGAAAAGTGTGTACTCTTATTGTTGATGGGGGTAGTTACACTAATGTTGCTAGTGTAAATATGATAAATAAATTGAACTTAACATGCCTTAAACATCCTAAGCCTTATAAGTTACAATGGTTGAATGATTGTGTGGATCCCGTATATTACTAGTTTTCTTTTGGGCGGGAGGAAAGAAAAGAAGATAGGGATAGAATCACTATACTATTATGGTCAACTATACTGAATCCTTTATCCTCCTTTATCCTACTTTATCCTATTAAAGTCCTATTAAATAAATTTTCTTGGGCGGATAGCGGGAATTGAACCCGCGTCTTCTCCTTGGCAAAGAGAAATTTTACCATTCGATTATATCTGCATTTTTAACGATTTTTATTTTCTTTTTTTTATTTTCTTTTTTTTATTATATTAATATTTTTTATTATTTTATATTTTATTATTTAATTTATTATTTATATATATTGTTTATTATTATTTATATATATTTATTATTTAAATATATTTATTATTTAAATATATTATATATTTATTTTTTATTATATATATATATATTATTTCGAATTTCGAAGTCTATTCTCTTTCGAATTCTATATAATCTAATTATTATATCTAATTCTAATTATATAATCTAATTTTATTAGAATCTAATTTTATTAATTATATTATTTATATTATTTATTATTTATATTATTAATATAATATTTATTAATATTAATATCTATTAATATTATATTAATAATTTATATTAATTTTCATTTTTTATTAATTAATTTGTATTAATTAATTTATTATTTATTTATATTTATTTATTATTAAATTGATTTATTATTAATTATATTCATTTTCTATTTTATATTTTATATTAAATAAATATATTATTAAATTAAATATTAAATTAAATATATTATTAATATTAAATATATTATTAAAAACCCAAGAGGGAAGTGAATTGAGTTTTCTAAAAATATAAAATTTAGCTTTAAAAACAAAACACAGAATTCTAAGTGCAGCGGAAAAATAATGAACTTGTGAAAATAAGTTATTGATTAGAATTATTTCACAATGTTCTATTTATAGAAAATAGAAATACTTTGCAAAGTGCAGCTATCAATTAGAACTGCTTCACAATGTCTTATTTAATATTAGAACAGCTTTATGATGGAAAGCTATTATGATTAGAACTTTCTCATAAAGTTTAGAAAATCATATAAGACAGTGTGAGAGACGGTTATCAAAATCAGAACTAGTTCACAAAGCTTTAATCAAGTTTAGAAAACTGATTAAAAACCCAAGTAGTGAAATATACTGTAAATAGAAGAACGGTTTAGAACTTGGTATATTCACTTATCAGAATTCCAGAGCTCTAATGTTCAGAGAAGATAAGACTTATTTCAGTTTTTAAAACATTAAAAATCATTAACAACTTTAGCATTTCTAGTGTATAAACATGAGTGTGAGTAAAATAGTATCAAGCAAAACTTCAGAAATTAAAAAGATCAACACAGTGATTTATAGTGGTTCGGCACTAACTCGCCTACATCCACTCCCCAAGACTCATCTTGAGATCCTCAACTATGTTATCTCTTTTCAAGGGTAAGAGACAAACCAACAGTACAACGCAACAGATCAACACCTAGATCTACCCTTTATCCCACTAGATTTTCCAAAGGTTCTAATTAACCTCAACCCTTTCTGTTTTTGACAGAGTACAGAAACTCAATTCAAGACATTAGAATCTCTCTTACGGAGAAGGTCGCTTGATAACCTTTTTCACAATAGCTTCTCATCTAAGCTATTACACGAATGTTTATCAAATAGAAACTTGTCTACTAAAGATTACAGAATCTAAATAGACAGACAGAAATACAAATATAAGCATAGGAAAAACAGTTTTTCAGATTAGAAAATCATTTAGAAAACAGAACTGTTTTTCAAAAGAAATTGTTATAGAAAATTTCTTTTCTCTTTTAAACATAAAACGTAAAGTATAAAGATGAAAAGAAATAAGGGGGGTAGAGAGTAAGTTTTGAGAGATAAAGGATATGATCAATGGATGAATACTTTTAAAACAAAAACTCTTTCTTCCACATTTTTCAAGAATGAAAACGCCTTTTTATAGAGCGGTCTGTGACTCTTGTTTTTAGAAAGTGAAAATCTCTTTTTCAAATCAGAATATTGACTTTCCTTATTTAGAAAACATGGAAATTCTTGTTACCAAAATCTTTTGAGTCAATATTCTATCTTTTTGGTAAGAAAATAAGAGACAATCTTTCTTTCCTTAAAATAAAGATTTTCGAAAGTAAATACTTGAATAAATATTTTCCGAAAAGATTTTACTTACTAAAACGAGTTAAAATAAGATCTTTCTTCGTTTTAGGGAAGAAGATAAATCAAGATTCTTAGATCTTCAAAAATGTTTTGTTTCCGAAAATGAAGTGCATAAGATCTTTATTCGATTTATTCTTATTACCAAAATTGTTAGAGACAAAGTCTCTTTAATTTAGGTAATTTGAATATTTCGAATCTTAACAGAATTCGAAAAATAATTTTTTTTAAACAAAAAATCAAGGAACAAAAAGATTTATTTTGAAGAACTATTTTCGAAAAATAATTTTAATGAGAGAAAATTTGTTTTTGTGCTTATAATTGAATGTTCTCTCTATCCTACAATGAATCCTAAAAGTCTAACCACTAGGGTCTTCGAATGTCTTCATACTCCTTGAATTTGTAGGACTTGCCTTGTTCATTTTTACTTTCGATATGTATTCTGCATAAAATATTATTAGCACAAATAGTATAATTTAAATTTATTTGTTTTGTTTTAATCATCAAAATCTCAAGATTAATATTTGACCCTTGAGCCAACAATCTCCCCCTTTTTGATAATGATAAAACCAATAAATTTAGCAAACATAAAACATGTGCTCCCCCTAAATTTTATGCATAAAAAAAATATAAGTTCTAAGTATGCCAACTGATCTTATTATGAAGCAAATTTAGAACTTGTATTATGCTTCCCCTGAATAGGTGCAGTATAAGTATTTATGAAATTTAGAATAAGGAAAACATTTTAGAAACTGATATTAGAACTAGCAAAAATAGACAAGATATTCTAAGTTCTAATAATCAGAGCATATGGTCAGAGCATAAGAATAGAATAGAAACCGATATTAGAAATAGAACAAAAATCTTAAGTCTACCCTGTAGAGCAGTCGTTAGAATAAGTATCTAAACAAAAACATTAAAACATTTAATAAATACCCTCAATATAATATTAATAAATATAATTAAAACTATATTTTTAATAAATAATTCCTTTAATAATAATAGTTATCAATAAATCATTTTTAAAAATCAGATCCCAATAATCAATACTAAATACCAAATTAATTATTTTAATGCTCAATAAATAGAGAAAAATCATATCAATTTAAGAAAAATATTCTAAAATCAATTTAACACCATTTCAATCCCAATTCCAAATATCTAGGTGCAATTAGAACTACATCATATTAAATTCCATAATTCGACTTCCTAAGGCACAACTTCACAATTCGCAATCCAGAAATCATTTAATGTATGAATGATCAAACAAATAACATGCAATGCATGAATAACAATCAAGACTCAACAATTATGAAGACAACTTATCCGAATTGAAATTCATACCAAAAGCCAATTTGGTACTAATTAGCAATCCAGTAAGCCATTATTCATAATTCAAAAAATCAGGGCATTACAATGCCAAAATAGTTTCATGATTGTTGGGTGCATATAACCTTAGGGATCGGTTATAGGGTCATTACATGCTTTTGGTGGATTGGTTTAAGGGTCCATCCGATGGAGTTGGAATATACCTCGTCGTTTGATCATGTCGTATCAAATGGAACGATTGGTACGCTAAACCCTTAACCCTACCATAAGGAACAGAGGTACGCAGGATTGGGTGAGTAGCTTTCTCGACCCGCGACAACTTTAAGGAAGATTGCCCTTAGGTGATAATAGCAACTCGGTTTGCTTAATTCTAATGATGGAAAAAGATCCCAAATGATGCATCTGAATGTATGTGAGGACGAGTGGTTTCCCCAAGAATGATTTGGAAGAACCAAATCGAACAGGCTTGATTTATTTTATTTTTAAAAATGGTTTTCTTTTATTAAACCCTTTTAATCCTTGGAAAATGGTTCCCTTACTTTGGTAAGGGTTTTATTTATTTTGGAGTAGCCACCCTTATTAGGGAAAATTCTCGAATTAATCGATTCTTTAGAGCCGATTAACCCAATTTTAAACCAGAGACACGATCAGGAGTTAGGTAGGAAATGGTAAGATGTTAGGCACCAATTTCGCTCAGTTAGACCGGTCTCCATGTTGTCCACACATTCGCAATAATCTAATAACACAATTAACTAAAAATTAAGGTGTAAAACAGTTTAGTGCAGTTTTTAGAAAGCCATGTCATTCATACAAGTTATTGCAAGTATAGAACATAAAATAGGCATCCATAAAGAAGGGAGAAGGAGAAAAGATTACAATCCATCTCCTAAAATACAATCTAACTTTAAACCCTCCAAATTTTTGAAACCCAATTAATTATTACAACAAGCAATAATAGGAATCCCATTAAGGACCCTTTACATTTTGCAATAAGAATTACATCACAACCCGAAACATATGGAAACAACAAGCATAAATAATAACAATCATTCACAGAAGCAAATATCACAAACCATTTAAGGTCAGAGCTTGGCCATTGGACCTCCGAATCGAGACATTTATTGGATTTTTATTCATTCAGAGCCTCTAAATTTAAAGGCCTTACGCCACAAGGGACTGTGGTATGCACCTCATGCTTATGGCGCATGCCACACGCAGTGGCGCAGGGCCTTTCCTAGATCAGAAAGGCTTATGGTGTTTATTGGGTGTAAGCAAGGGATCTGGGCAATAGTGGCGCGAGGCACTAGGAACTGGCGCACGCCACTGTTGTTAGCCTCACGCCACAAAGGTGCAAAACCTCCTATTTAGTTGATCCTATTTTCCCTCACAACCAAACCAAAGGAAGGTGTTTTAAACACTGAAAAAGAAAAGAGGAGGAAGAGATGGATTAAAGGTTCTAAAAAACTACCTTTGATGGTTTCCCTTGAAGATTGAATAAAAAAATGGATGAAGAACCCAACTCCTTGGTCCTTAATCCAATGATCCGAGTTTGGAGATTAAAGTCAGTGTTTCTAGGATTTCAGATTGATCACAGGGGGGTTTTTTTATTGGTTAAATGATAGATCTCAACTTGAATCCAAGCTAAACACAAGTTGTCTTAGGATTTTAAGGTTGAGTTTTATAAATGCAAGAGTCTCCCCTAGATTTCCCGAAATCCTCCTATATAGCACACCCCCCAATTCCCATTTATAGGCAAATGAGGGTGGGTAGCCCAATTTTAGGGCTGACATGGCAAAAATACTACTGTCGGGCCTCGCAATGCAATCGGGCCCACTTTTACAAAATCAAACCGAGTGCATGCAAAATGAGGCAGTGCACCGAGAAGTGTGACGGGTGAGCCCGGTGCGCTTCTCAGGTCCGATTTCGTAGTGAAATGCCCAGTAATCTGAAAAAGTAAAAATGGTTAAACACATAAATAATCTCAGCCATGCACCATCAGTCCAAAAATAACGCGATCTGAAATCTCAATCCAATTTTATGTGAAAAACTGTTGTATCATCACTAAATCTTTTAGGGGCAAAACGAATCGAAGATTTGAAGCCTACTTGATAGTCCTCTTACTATATTTTTTTTTGTTTTGTAAAAAAAATGTTAAAGTCCCTAGTAGAGTGCCAGCTGTATGCCCCCGTCCGAAGCACCGAGGGAAAGGATGTCCGAATGATGGAGGTCTTAATCCGATCGGGCCCATTGGCCAATTCATCACAGAAACTGGGAGGAACTACCCTACGGTTCCTTTTTTATTGTTGGTTAGATTAATAAATTGTGGCTTGGTTTAGCACTTAAGTGATGTCGGTTGGCTCTTTGGAGCGCTTTGACAGGTGTATGATGTGTTAGAGTCGCCACCTTAATTTGTTTTTTTTTCAGGGAAAGATTGAGGGAAAAAACCCCGTGATGAACTCTATTTTCAGTTTTTCTTTAGGATAAAATGCACTAGCCAAGTTCGTGGACTAGGTTTTTGGCTTCTTTCAAAATGAATCAATGGTTTGGGTTTTTAATTAAGAAACCAAAATAGTTTTGCATGAATGTCAGTTTATCGATACATGAACATACTAATAATGCATGGCAATATCAGAAATATAGTGCATTAAAAGTAATAAAGGAATAAAGGGTGTAATTTGGAGGGGAGCCTGACTCTAGCCTCATTTATCGAGGATTCTAGGTCGTGTGACACATTCCCCTAGACCCCGACCGGTCAGGTTGGTCAGGGGCCCGCTACCTAGGCTGAAATCTGTAGGTATGCTTCTATACCTCATTTGTATGAGGATCAGGGCGTATGAAGTTCTACCATCGATTAGGATGGTAGGGTTTTGAGGGTGCCACTGGGGGACTGGGCTTGAAGGTTTTTCTGGGCGGATCTGGCTTAGAGTTTGAAAACTGGTTTTATTGGTTTTTTGCTGGAGGAATCGGACTTCAAAGCATGCAATGTGTCGGGCGGACCGGGCTTGATAGTTTTATAAATTGCCGGACGAATCGGGCTTTAATTGACAAATTTTTGAATTTACTGTGATTATACTCTTGTGCTTGTGATGCAACCGGATCGATGCTCCATGTTGAAAAACAACCATAGAGGTCGAGTCTTCCTCTAAATCAAGCTAAGGTAGGGGACAAGGACTTGAATTATAGTCTGATAATATTTCTAATAAAAGGATTATTAATTAACAATAAATTCACTAGCTAATAGCTTTAGTTTAAGGAAGATTAAAGTGTGTGTGAAAGTCGAAAGGATCGACTTTTGAGTACCAAGTCATGCCTTGAACTCAACTAAAGAAGAAGAGCAAGGTCGAACTATAATGCCTTAGAACTGTTTAAGGGAGAATGAGAATTGTTGATGCTTGAGAAGTGCTCGATCAAGTAACAAAAGGTGCCTGAAAATGAGGGGGAAAGGCCATATTTATAAGGCAAGGGGGTGGCTGGATAGAAACACTGCGGTACTGAGGTTCCTAAAATTGGTACCATAAAACTCCATTTCGGTACCAACCAAGGTGATCGGTAGGCACCAGATGGGCACTGGCCAAAAGCTAGTCTGCGCCGATCAGCTAGCCTTTCATTTTAAGGCTTTCGGGCTTCCAAAGGTCCGTTCAAGGCCCAAACGATGTCCGATCAAGCTGACTCTTATGCCGTTTGAACCGTAGCAAAATTTCCTAGGGCTTGATGTTGAAATCATGGTCAACAGGTGCTAGAAAGCATGACATATTTGGAGTCAAAAGGGAATTTCAATCCCACATGCACTTTCGTTTGCTAATCTTTTCATGCAGGTGTTGGAAGCATCTGGAGGTCTGCCTATTGAGCATTTCTTAGCAAAGACATCAACAATCTGGCATGCTCATGACTTATCGATTTGGTAGGGATAGGTATTTTGCCAAAGGATCGATTGATTCGATTAGGCGTCCGTCGCCAAAAATGTTGGTTTTAAGGCATTTGTGCCAAAAATGGTTGTCGGGCGATTTGTCGCCAAAGTTGATATTTGGGCTTATTATTGCCAAAATTGATGTTCGGGCTTATTATTGCCAAAATTGATTTTGTCGGGCGATTTGTCGCCAAAATGATTGATTTTAAGGCGTTTAGCCAAAAATGTGTTGATTTAGGCAATTTGTTTGCCAAAATGATGTGATTGGGCGATTGTCGCCGAAACGGTAAATTTTAAGGCTTTGAGCCGAAAATGGTTGATTTTAAGGCATTTTGCCGAAATTGATTGATTTTAAGGCCTTTGGCCAAAACGAGTTGATTTAGGCAATTTGTTTGCCAAAATGTGTTGATTGGGCGATTGTCGCCGAAATTGATTGATTTTAAGGCCTTTGGCCAAAATGAGTTGATTTAGGCAATTTGTTTGCCAAAATGTGTTAATTGGGCGATTGTCGCCGAAATTGAATGATTTTAAGGCTTTTAGCCAAAGTTGGTTGATTAATTCAAGGCATTATGTCAAAAAATTGATTTAAGCGACTTGTCGCTAAAAATGGTTAATCTTATTTATGGGTGATTTGTTCGCCAAAAATTGATTAAACCGTAGGCAATTTGTTGCCAAAATGTAATTGATTAAACTATAGGCAATTTGTTGCCAAAACGCGATTGATTAAGGCTTTTAGCCACAATTATCAATTAATTGGACTTAAGCCAGATTTTGTTCGAAATAAGGCGATTGAACCGTAGTTATTAATTAACTAGATTCTTTAGCCAAAATTGTCGGATTTAAGATCTAACACCACGATTATTAATTAACCGGGCATTTAAATTTAATCGTATTTAATTAAAGTAGTTTATTTACCTAAATAATGACATGAATGCATTTATGCAGTTGTAGAATTATTAAGAGTAGAAGAGAAATATGCATGAAGTGCTAAAA
The DNA here is from genome assembly GCF_041381405.1 of Jatropha curcas. Classification (NCBI taxonomy): domain Eukaryota; kingdom Viridiplantae; phylum Streptophyta; class Magnoliopsida; order Malpighiales; family Euphorbiaceae; genus Jatropha; species Jatropha curcas. Next base: position 9,199,219 of record NC_143157.1, on the reverse strand, counting down.
TTAAATGAGCAGAGTTTCGTTTATGTACCTGATTTAATCGACGACCGCTTCTTAGCTCCAGATTAAGCTCCTCGTTCGGGGAATATCAATTAATTAATTAGAATTTGTTTAATTTTAGTGGCCAAGTATCACAACACATAAAAAAAAATAAAGACTGAATTAAAAATGCAAAAAGCGGTAAAAGAATCTCAAAACCGTGAGGGAGAGAGATCGTCCGTCAACACAGACAGGAGTGGCCAAAATGAAGACCCGGAGGCCATTTTTATAGGCAAAATTGGGCCTCCGGCGGTAGGTGCCGCCAGAGGGCGGCGGGTGCCGCCGTGCTCGGCGGTGGCCCCTTGGGCCTTTCGCTTCAGAGGGGTTTTCAGGAGTTTCGGATCTCCGAAAAATATTCCAGGACCTGTTCCGCGATCCTCGCGACATTTCGGACGTTTTAAGTACCATATTGGCATACTTTCAGTGAACTTCCAAAATAGCCTTCGGTCCGGTCGGAGTGTCTGTAGTCTAGAAAAACAGGCTTTTCAAGCCTCAAAATTTGAGTATTCACAGTTGGCCCCCATCGGCGATCATAAAAATGATTTATGGGAGTCGGTGGTTGTCTGAAACACAAATTTTGAAGGTGAAAATCGGACGCGTCTAAAAGACCCGTGCTTTAGCCAATTGCTTATAAATAGCATGAAATTTTAATTTCCATTCATTCTAAACTCTTCAATTTAAAGAGCTCTCTTCAAATTCTCTCAATCTTCAAGGCTTCGAACTTCCTCTCTCCATGGCTTCCTCGGATCTCAGTGGTGAGGATTTTCTAGGTTCTCTAGGAATTTCCCTTGAAGAAGTCAATCTTACGGTGGATGCTAATACTCATGCCTCCGTGACTGGCGTCTTTGCCCAGGTAAGCCCGCTTTCGCTTTTATTGTGTTATTATTACTTATTATATATTTTTAGGCCCTAGGGGTCAAAATTGGGAATTTTCGGGCTTTAGGCCGAATCGTGAATTTTGGGCCTCTATGGCCGATTCGTGGATTGTTTGGCCTTCGTGGCCGTTTTGTCAATTTTTGGGCCTCTGTGGCCGAATTGTGAATTTTCAGACCTCTGTGGCCGAATGGCGAATTTTGAGTCCCCTATGGCCTGAATGTGAATTTTCGGGCCTCTGTGGCCGTATTTTTTTTTTTTTTTCGGCATATTGCTTTTTATTAGTATGCATGCTAGGGTGGAACTAAGATATTATCCTTAGTAAAGACCTGAGTAATAACTCTTAGATTGCTTTACCTTTTCAGGACCCTCGTGTCAAAGTGGATGTGGGTGAGACCTCCATGTCTGAAATCCCGCTCGAGATATTTGATCCTAATCATCCGATTGGGGCGATTATCAGTCCGTCCCATTTAGGTTACCTGAGGCATCATGACATAGGCCGGAGCAGTCACAAGGAGTTACTGTGCGCCTTGGCCGAGAGATGGTGGGACACCACTAATACATTCCATTTTTCTTGGGGCGAGTTGACAATGACCCCTGCGGATTTTTCAGTGATCTCCGAAATCCCGTTTGGCACTCGTCCGATTGAATTATATGACGACTGGAGGACAGAGATTTCTCCTGACCGGATGGTGGAGCTGATCGGGATAGACTTACCTCGGATCGTCGGGCTAAGCTCTGCTACTCCGGCTTTGAGCATCTCCAGACGCTGGCTATATCTCCAAACCCCCAACACTTACGCTAAATACAGGTGGGGAGAGCTGACGGCTACTCAGGCAGCTAGGTTCACTTTGTTGCTGCTGTTTGCTTCGACCTTCTGGTCCAACAGGAAGGAGAGTTTTAACCCTTCTATCTTGAAGAGTTTAGAAAATCTGGCTCATCTCAAGGAGTACGATTGGGCCGGCGCTATTCTGAGCCGCATGTATGATGACATGTGTGATCTAAGTCGGGGCCACTGTAAACTCAACGGGACTTGCTACTTCTGGGAGGTAATGTAAAGGACGTGTTTCCTTTCTATGCCTTTTTATTCCTTTTTCCATTGACTTTCGTTTCTTCCCTTTAACAGACTTGGGCATATGAGTACTTTCCTTTCACTCGCCCCGAGCTGGTTCATGCTGATCTTGGATTGGGGCTGGTACCTTTGGCTTGGAGATGGTACCGATCAAACCTTCATACTGTTCAACACAAGAAATCGCTAAAGGATTTGAGAGCCTTTTTTGATACTTGTAGACTAGAGCAGGTATGTGCTCAGTAATTCTTGCATATGTTGAATAAAAAGGATTTATTAACATATTTGCATTTTTCATAGGTGGAGATAGGGGCAATGATTTCCCGCCTGCAGAACTGGATTCAAGTTAACCCCCAATTCCAGCGGTCGGATGCCTTGTCTCGGCGGAGGGTGGTCCTGTCGCACCCCGTCCTGAGACGATATTACTTAGGTGAGAGAGTAAACATTCAAATAAGAGGCTGTCGTTCTATTCCTTATTCCCCTCCCGAAGACATGCGAGCGGGCAAGCATATGACGCTGACCGACGCTCATACTGAGGGTGTTCCGCATGTGGAGTTCATCCTGGAGGGAGATTATGACGAGTTCTGTAGAATTTTCCTGATGCAACCCATCGGATCTCGGCTTGATAGTTTTCAGAGATTGGCACCTTCTCAGCCACTTGGCACCCATTCTTCTCGGGCTTCGGGTCCCTCGACTAGGACTCCAAGGAGGAGGCCCATGACCGATCCCACTTTTTCCACCCCGGTTGAGGGTCCATCGCAGGCTGGGCCTAGCCGATCGGCCGGTCCTAGCCGATCGACCGGTCCTTCTAAGGCTCCCCGGGCTATCTTGGAGGCTACCGGGCCGCTTCACCCAGACCTGGCCAATTTACGTCTGCCATACAGTATTCCTTACTATGTTCCTGACAGTCCTCCATCTTTTCGAGAGGTCTCCCTGGAGAGTGTGGATCGCTCGGCTCTTCCTTCCGAGGACATCTTTGAGGTAAAACCTGACACATTTCTCACAACAGTGATTCATAAGAGATTTGATATTGACTCGTATTTTCCTTTGTATGATTTCCAGGTTCCTGTCGGGCTGGTCAATCAGATGATGGAGCTGGTTCTCGGGATGCAACAAGAACTAACTACGGCCTGGACTCAGATAGCCTTCGATGATCAGAGGGGGAGGAGGCCCCGTCGTTGAAGCCATGGTTGCCAGTTTTTTTTTTTTGTTTTGTTGTACCGAATTCTGACTGTACTTCTGTACTGAATGTTATTTGTACCTGCAATCATTTAGCACTGAAAATATGTATGCATGCTTGAAATGAAAATGGGGTTTCACCATTTCGGGCGTACTTTATTATTATTTTTTGTTTATTTATTTACCCTCCCTCTTTTTTTTTTTTAAGTGGCCCCCACCGTCGGCGGCTGCTGCCGCTGTTATTTGGCGGCTGCTGCCGCCATCATTCGGCGGTAATTCGGCGGCTGCTGCCGCTGTCGTTCGGCGCATTTTTCTATAAAAATTAGTTTTTTGGTTTGGTCCTTCACTCATCCTTTCTTTTCTCTCTTCTTCTTCTTAATTTCAAAGAATGAATCCCTTTTTTACTCACAGCATGCACAGCTGGATTAGGAGTCTCTCCAAAGTCGAAAAGATCAACTTGGGGAGGTACGGTCTCTCTCCTATCGTTACCCTCAGGGGGGTAGTAATCGACTGGAACTTTTTATGGGCCTGTATCAGACTTTGGGACCCTGAGGCCCATGTGTTCCGGTTCGGAGCCATGATGGAGGAGATATGTCCTCTTTTTGAGGAATTCTGTGCTATCATAGGGTGCGACCCCAATGCTCCTTTGGTCAGGCATGAGGTCAAGATTGGGTATGTTCGGTCGTTTGAAAGCCTGTTTCAGTTCAGCCGACCTCAAGCTAGGGCTATGATTGTTGGTGATCAGAAAGCAATTCTGCTGCCCCTGATTGATGAGTTTTCAAAGGTCCGTTCAAACGACCCGGACTGGATGAGGCTGAGAATGCGGGCCCTGGTTTTCTGCTTATTAGCTGGTTTCTTGTTTAACAAGGATCCAGGCTTCGGGGATCTGCGACTCTGTCCCATGGTTCGGCAGATGGAGGATATGGGTTGCATTGGTGGCATTGTGCTGGCAGAAACTATCAGGAGTCTTGACAGAGCCGCTTTAGGCTTCGAGGACTGGACGGTTTCCCCGATTATTCTCCAGGTACTTCTCTTTTTTTTCTTTTTCTTTATTTGTTCTTCTTTTGGCCTGTCCCTTTGTAATAGAAAGGATCCATTACTCAGGTTTGGTTAAAGGACCACCTCCAAGTGGTTGCTGTTCCTACTTTACTGCCTTATAACCCTGTCCAGTACCGCATGCGGAGGATCTTGATCACACACCCGTCTGCTGATGCATGGACCTCATGGCTGATTGAGTTGGGTCCTGTTGACGCGTGTTTTTTATGCCCCGCCTGATCCGATGAGGACACGAGGATGAATGGGTCAATGCCATCTAAAGTCTTTTAATCCAAGGATTTAAACAAAAATAATAATAAACAAATAAATAAAAATAAAAATAAAAATAAAAATAAAAATAAAAATAAAAAAGAAAGAAGACGCGTGCTACAGTAGCCGTGTGCTACAGTAACTGTTTTGCTACAGTCCTAACCTAGCTCTATAAATTCATCTCTTTCTCTACACTTCTTCACTCTTCACAACCTCATAATCTACAACTTCACAATCTAAAAAAACCCTAAAAAATACCCTGCAGCCACATTCTCCTCTAAAAACTCTTGTGAGTTAATTTGGAGGAAAATTGGTATTAGATATCAATTTTAGGTGATTTAAACCATAAAAAGAAAAATTAAAAGATAAAAAAAAAAACACATCAATCCTTGGAAACAAAGCTTCTGGACATTTGATCCATTTACAATCCTCAATCTGAGGTTCAGGTAATTTTCTTAACATTTTTGTATTTTTTTCTTTACATATTTTTGTGTTTTTTTCTACATGTTCTTGTGATTTTAATATTTTAAGCTTCTTTAAATTATATTCTGTTCATATTTGGTCATTTTATGTGTCCTTAAATTACATTTGAACAAGAAATAATGTAAACAATCACTTAAAAATGAATTCTGGACAAAAATGAACAGCTGTTCATCGATGAACAGTAACTGTTCATCAATTTTCCCAAAAATGATTGATGAACAGTAACTGTTTGTTCAATGAACAGTAGCTGTTCATCAATTTTCCCAGAATTGATTGATGAACAGTAACTGTTTGTTCATCGATGAACAATAAATGTTCATCAATTTTTCCAGAAATAATAACAAAAAATATTTTATTTTGCATAAAAATAAAATCTAATCTGGGAACGCCCAAATATGAACAGATCATAGTCTAATGAAGCTTAAAATACTAAAATGTGATTTTGTATATTTATTTGTGTAGATTTTATAATTTTTGGTTGAATGCAAAAATAAAATAAAATTAAAAATAAAAGATTAAAGTGTGATTTAGATATTAAATAATAATTATGTATGGTTTTATTTTTATTGGTTTATGGATTTAATTTTTGATTCGATCTGTATATATATTTTTGAATCCGGTTTGTTACTCGCCTTGAACCATAAGGCAAGAGCGGGTCATTTATTTATTTTATTTTATATTTTTGACTTGGTTTGTCGCTCGCCTTGAACCATAAGGCAAGAGCGGGTCTTTTTATTTATTTGGTTTAATTGCTTTGATTTGAATAATTGCCATGTGATAGTTAGATTTGTTTGGGACGATTAAATAATTTTCCAAATAGGAACTCGGTCCGATCTATTTGGGTTGGTTTTAAGTAAATAAATAATTCGGCTTTTCTAATTAAAATAAATTAGAAATCGTAGGTTAATAATAGAAGCCGGTTTTCCCGGCGTCGGCTTCCAACGGGCCGGCGTACCCAATTCCCTTATCCAGAATCGCATTGGTGCGCCTGACCAGTCTTTTAAAATAATTTGGCCTTAAAACAAAATTGGGTTTAAAATGAAGTCATTTTTATAAAAACGGTCCCATTGCCTAAACAATGGGTGGCGACTCAAAATTGTTTATAAGACCGATTTATCGGCGCTATATCCAAAACAAAAATATTTTATCAAAAACCACAAAAGGATGTTTTCGGGTCCTCCGGGGGGATTTTCAGCGAAAACAGATTGGCGACTTCACTGGGGATACAACCACTAGTCTCCGATTATTTTTAATAATTAGTTGGTTGTGATTAGGAATTAACTCTAAAAACCTATCTTTTCTAAAAAAATAAAATTGGTTAGAAAGCCGTTGGAAAATTTTTAATCGTCCGTATATGTTTAATTGCTTTCCTTTTCTTTTATAGGATTTTTGCATTCATTCGCATTTCTCTCTTCTCACCTCATTCTACCCATGCTACCCTTCGGTACTGGTGTTAAGTTTGACGGTGGATCTAGCCTAAACCATGCGATTTAGGTGCATCCATCCGAGAATTAACATTACTACCAACCGCAAGCCTAGTACCTTAAAGGTGCGTCAAAAGGAGTAGGCCCAACAAAGCCCGAATCCTGTTTGCGGAACCCAGACTTTGTTAAGCCCAATAAGACAAGCCAATGCATATAGTTGAAAAACCTTAGTTACTTCCCCTAAGGTGTACCCGATTCTGTTTGCTATTGTTATGCCACATTCATTTCCGAGAGTTTATTTCGTCAATCTTAAAACCCCCTGTTGGTTGTCGAGATTAGACCAATTTCTAGGAAACAGATGTCGAAATTTATACGAACGGAATTCGTGTGTGGGAGAAATAAGGTTGGAAGGCATGCATTTCCCAACTCCCGTTCCCAATGTGTTATAAACTGTACATATGTTGTGACATTGCATCAGTTAATATTTTTTGTTTCAGCCATACATTAATAAGAGCCAATTTTTGGTATGGACATTTGATCTTGATTTTGAGAGTGGACCTCTAATTCATTTTGAATAACATAATGCAATCGTTTATAGTGAATTGATACCCAAAAAAAAAAGAGAGCTATAAGGGGGGTTGAGATTCCTTTGAATTTTCACATTTCCCGCATTATTTGAAAATAAGTGTGAGATTGCAAAAAAAATTGTAATTAATCAAAATAAGATCCTGCTTCGGACCATTTGTTCCAAGGCAAAAAGTAAGGACACAAAAAATTTTCCGCTTGGAAATTCTTTCATTCCAAGGCAAAAATTAGGGACTTGAGAGAAAATAGCCGACTGTAAAATCCAAAAGAAATGGTCGACGATAGATAATGCCAGAAATGTTTTAGTGCAAAGTAAATAATTGCTATGTTATTCATACCAAATTTTAGGTCCATTCGTCAAAAAAAAAAAAAAAAAAAGATCTCATTTCCATACTGATTAATAGCATATTAGATTTTGCATTTTTGATTCTATGTGCCTATATTCTTCATGCATACAAATCCAAAGACAGAGTTAAGGCAAAGCACCAATCACACTGTCTTCTCAAATAAAAGAAGAAAAGAAGACGAGTTGCTGGATGAAGGCAAATTTTGAGTAAAATGGATGCCTTACAACAATCACAGGAGAATTTGCAGGTCACAGTTCTTGACATGAGACAACAACTGCATGCGATCTAGGCAAATCATGCATGTATGGAACAGAAGTGGATAAAAAAAAAAGTTAAAAAAAATTAAAAAAAAATCAAATTCACTCAGGCCTAGGGATTTTCTGTTCTTTGTTTTTTATTTCTTGTGTGTTTTATGCATGTTCATTTTGTATTTTATACATGTATCCTCCCACGATGAAGACACTGTGTCTTTCAAGTGTGGAGGAGAACTATATTTTCATTTCATTTCACTTATAAAAAAAATTGACAAAAAAATTTGATTAAAAAAAAAAAAAAAAAAAAAAAAGAGGGTCAACTTCTTTGCCTTAGTTCAATGTTTTAGTCTCTACATGTTGATTGGTTTGTATTTTGCTTATTGAGATAGAAGTCTTGAATAATATACCATGATTAAGAGATTTAAATGCTTTTATGAACTTAGTTATTAAGATATGACATATAAAATTTTTCTTTGCAAATATTAATCTTTAATTTATCCTTGACATTAGAGAAGCATGAATCCTAAACTTAAATGAAGAATAGGAAGGAAAGGGAAACTAAAGTCATAATACTTGTATGTTTCAAGTCAATAAAGGATGAGGGTATTTTGAAAAACAAAAAAATAATAATAAGATGGAGGGAATAATAGAAATCTGTTCTAAAACGAAGTGGTACGGAGCATAAAATGCAACCACTTACTATTTACATTCCCACATCTCTCCATATATAAAAAAAAGAAGAAAAAAAATATGGTATGGAGCATAAAATGCAACCACTTTGTGAAAAAGAAGTTCGTTACCTAAAAATACCTTGAGATAAGAAACAATATATGTGTGCTAAAATTGTCCTAAGTACTTTCTATTTGGCATTCTAAGGAAGGAGGATTGCCTATCTCATACTTTAAATGACTAGATTTTGTATAATTTAGATTTTTGTAAATTTTAAATGTCATATTCATTTGTACTACTCAGTTCATAAAAGACATCAAATCTCTTATCTTTGGTAGATTACTTAAGAAGTCTAAATCAACGAATAAAAAAATAAACATGATCAACATGAGTTCAAAAAAAAAAAGAAAAAAAAGATGAATGTTTCTGCTTTGGGATAAGCAAAGAGCTAAGTGTGGAGAAATTGATAGCCTCGCAAAGTGGGCAATTTTGTTATGTTATTTTCATTTGCATGACTGCATGTTTTTATACATTTTTACGTTTGTTGTTTTTGTTTTAAAGTGATTATAGGAATACAATTTGAAAAAAAAAGAAAAATAAAAAAAAATAAAAAAGAAAATAAATTTAAAAAAACAAAAAAAATGTAAATTTTTGTCCTTAGCTAAATAATCCACTTGAATGTTCTTTCATTTCTTGAATCTGAGGGCAGGAGGCCCAAAGTGCTAATCCAACAAATAGTTTCGAAAGAAAAGATTTGTTGTTGTTCTTTGTTGTCTTATATGCAGAAAACAGGATTCAGTCAAAAGAGAACCAGCGGATTTATTCATTGAACCAAACAAAAATACATTGATTGGGAGCTCATAGCTCTCCGAAATAAAAAAAAAAGGGAGTGCAGCAGTCATCTTTGGATCATCAAACACCAATGCTCATCACCAGCTGGCTGCCATCTGCTTTCTGTGGTGGTAGGATACGAATGGGCCCCATTGGATTGAAAATTAGCGGTGGAAACATTCGGAGATCCAGCACACGGACAAATGATGTCCGAATAAAGCGGTGGGCCACTCTTGCAGTAGATGGGCATTTATGCCGCATTAACTGGACCACTCTCGCAGGTGAGTTGGATGCCTCCTTTTTATTTCTGTGGCTTTGGTTAGCTTTCATTTTTATTGCCTTTTGTCCATTTTGGAATAAAGTAGGTGGGCATTTATGCCCGCATTAACAAGGTGGAGCACTCTTGCGAATGAGTGGTATGCCTCTCTTTGTTTTTGTGGTTTTGTCTTCTTTGTGCAGGAACAAAGCAAATAAAAAAAAAAAGGGCCCTTAGGCAATTTGGAGTCAGTGCGCGGCTCGTCACACAGGGGGGCAAACTCAGCACATCCCCTCAACTTCCAGGTAAGTTTTCTTTCAACACCGCATCAGGAAGGGTATACCTGAAAATTTGCTAAAATTTCAAAAAATTTTGCAATGGATAAAAAATAAAGTTTTCAAAAAAAAAAATGCAATGGACAAAAATAAAATTTTCAAGGTTATCTTAAAAGATAATATTTTTGGTCTCAGGACAACATTCCGGACTGGGGGCAAAAATATAATCTTTTGCCCTGATGCAAAATTTCAAATTTTAAATTTCAAAATTCATAATTAATGCATGGGGGCATGTGACGCCCCAACATTTATCAAAGGCAAGATCTGTTTGTACACAGAAATTGCCCTTTTTCTCTTAAAAATTTTTCAGGTCAACCGGTGATGGTTTCGCGAAGCTGATCAAGGTAATCTCAAAACCAAACACTCCAAAGCCGATTATGCCGAGCTGAGGAGGTGGACAAAGCCGATTAAACCGTGCTTTGGACCAAGTAAGATCTATATATCTACAGAAATCAAGCAAAAGCTGTTTTTACACAGAAATTGCTCTTTGACCTCACAAAGCGAAGTCTGTTTTTACACAGAAATAGCTATTTGGTCCCATCTGTTTTTATACAAAAATCAAGCAAACTCTGTTTTTACACAGAAAATGCTCTTCGACCTCACAAAGCGAAATCTGTTTTTACACAGAAATATCTATTTGGTCCCATCTGTTTTTATACAGAAATCAAGCAAAAGCTGTTTTTACACAGAAATTGCTCTTTGACCTCACAAAGCGAAATCTGTTTTTACACAGAAATAACTATTTGGTCCCATCTGTTTTTATACAGAAATCAAGCAAACTCTGTTTTTACACAGAAAATGCTCTTCGACCTCACAAAGCGAAATCTGTTTTTACACAGAAATAGCTATTTGGTCCCATCTGTTTTTATACAGAAATCAAGCAAACTCTATTTTTACACAGAAAATGCTCTTTGACCTCACAAAGCGAAATCTGTTTTTACACAGAAATAGCTATTTGGTCCATTCTGTTTTTATACAGAAATCAAGCAAACTCTGTTTTTACACAAAAATTGCTCTTTGACCTCACAAAGCGAAATCTGTAAACAGAAATAGCTATTTGGTCCCATCTATTTTTATACAAAAATCAAGCAAAATCTGTTTTTACACAGAAATTGCTCTTCGACCTCTCAAAGCGAAATATATTTTTATACAGAAATTGCTCTTTACACAAAACAAGTCCTGTATGTTTACGGACATTGCATCAAACAAGTCTTGTATGTTTACGGACATCCCACCAAGCAAGTCCTGTATGTTTACGGACATTGCATCAAAAGTCCTGTATGTTTACGGACATCCCACCAAGCAAGTCCTGTATGTTTACGGACATCCCACCAAGCAAGTCCTGTATGTTTACGGACATCCCACCAAGCAAGTCTTGTATGTTTACGGACATTGCATCAAACAAGTCCTGTATGTTTACGGACATCCCACCAAGCAAGTCCTGTATGTTTACAGACATTGCATCAAACAAGTCCTGTATGTTTATGGACATCCCACCAAGCAAGTCTTGTATGTTTGGACATTGCATCAAACAAGTCCTGATGCAAAATTTCAAATTTCAAAGTTTATGATTTCTAATGCATGGGGGCATGTGATGCTGCAACATTTAACAAATGCAAAATATGTTTGCATACAGAAATTGCTCTTTTCAACAAAATCCTCCCCAGCCGATCAAACCGAGCTGAGGAGGTGGACAACAAAGCCGATCAAACCGCGCTTTGGATCCTTTCTAAATCCTTCAGGCTGATCAAACCGAGCCTCGGAGGTATCTTCAAAACCAATCAGACCGAGTTTTGGAGATCATTACCAATCCGACTGTAGCCAACAAAGCCGATCAGATCGAGCTGAGAAAGTGACCAGATGATCAAATCAACCCAAAATCCTTCGAGCCAATCAGACCGAGCTTCGAAGGTGTCTTCAAAGCCAACCAAACTGAGCTTTGAAGATGATTACCAGATTGAAGGCGCGTAGGCCACTTTAACATTAATCGTTTATGCAATTAATGCTATAGTGGGGGGGCAAACTGTTGCCGCGTGTTTTTTATGCCCCGCCTGATCCGATGAGGACACGAGGATGAATGGGTCAATGCCATCTAAAGTCTTTTAATCCAAGGATTTAAACAAAAATAATAATAAACAAATAAATAAAAATAAAAATAAAAATAAAAATAAAAATAAAAGAAAGAAGACGCGTGCTACAGTAGCCGCGTGCTACAGTAACTGTTTTGCTACAGTCCTAACCTAGCTCTATAAATTCATCTCTTTCTCTACACTTCTTCACTCTTCACAACCTCATAATCTACAACTTCACAATCTAAAAAAACCCTAAAAAATACCCTGCAGCCACATTCTCCTCTAGAAACTCTTGTGAGTTAATTTGGAGGAAAATTGGTATTAGATATCAATTTTAGGTGATTTAAACCATAAAAAGAAAAATTAAAAGATAAAAAAAAAACACATCAATCCTTGGAAACAAAGCTTTTGGACATTTGATCCATTTACAATCCTCAATCTGAGGTTCAGGTAATTTTCTTAACATTTTTGTATTTTTTATTTACATATTTTTGTGTTTTTTTCTACATGTTCTTGTGATTTTAATATTTTAAGCTTCTTTAAATTATATTCTGTTCATATTTGGCCATTTTATGTGTCCTTAAATTACATTTGAACAAGAAATAATGTAAACAATCACTTAAAAATGAATTCTGGACAAAAATGAACAGCTGTTCATCGATGAACAGTAACTGTTCATCAATTTTCCCAGAAATGATCGATGAACAGTAACTGTTTGTTCAATGAACAGTAGCTGTTCATCAATTTTCCCAGAATTGATTGATGAACAGTAACTGTTTGTTCATCGATGAACAGTAAATGTTCTTAATTTTTCCAGAAATCGATACTGTTCATCACACTATTCACGCACTATTCATTAATTTTTCCAGGAATGATCAATGAACAGTAACTGTTTGTTCATCGATGAACAGTACTGTTCATCGATGAACAGTACTGTTCATCAATTTTTCCAGAAATAATAACAAAAAATATTTTATTTTGCATAAAAATAAAATCTAATCTGGGAACGCCCAAATATGAACAGATAATAGTCTAATGAAGCTTAAAATACTAAAATGTGATTTTGTATATTTATTTGTGTAGATTTTATAATTTTTGGTTGAATGAAAAAATAAAATAAAATTAAAAATAAAAGATTAAAGTGTGATTTAGATATTAAATAATAATTATGTATGGTTTTATTTTTATTGGTTTATGGATTTAATTTTTGATTCGATCTGTATATATATTTTTGAATCCGGTTTGTTACTCGCCTTGAACCATAAGGCAAGAGCGGGTCATTTATTTATTTTATTTAATATTTTTGACTTGGTTTGTCGCCCGCCTTGAACCATAAGGCAAGAGCGGGTCTTTTTATTTATTTGGTTTAATTGCTTTGATTTGAATAATTGCCATGTGATAGTTAGATTTGTTTGGGACGATTAAATAATTTTCCAAATAGGAACTCGGTCCGATCTATTTGGGTTGGTTTTAAGTAAATAAATAATTCGGCTTTTCTAATTAAAATAAATTAGAAATCGTAGGTTAATAATAGAGGCCGGTTTTCCCGGCGTCGGCTTCCAACGGGCCGGCGTACCCAATTCCCTTATCCAGAATCGCATTGGTGCGCGTGACCAGTCTTTTAAAATAATTTGGCCTTAAAACAAAATTGGGTTTAAAATGAAGTCATTTTTATAAAAACGGTCCCATTGCCTAAACAATGGGTGGCGACTCAAAATTGTTTATAAGACCGATTTATCGGCACTACATCCAAAACAAAAATATTTTATCAAAAACCACAAAAGGATGTTTTCGGGTCCTCTGGGGGGATTTTCGACGAAAACAGGTCCAAATGAGGTGTTGTGGTTCGTACCCTAGTATGACATTACCCGCTTTATCCAAGTTAGCTCTCGCCATACTCGGGTTTACCTTTTAGGCCTCACCCATTGTACTTGGTACTATGCTTCGCGTGTTATGAGGCAGATGGGGATAGATCAAACTGTACCGATAGTGGATGACTCTTTATCTGATTCAGCTATCACTCCAGGGGTTACCCGAGCCGTCCTTAGAGCTTGGGTTAGAGACCATCAGATGGTTAGGCCTTTACCTAATCCTGGTGATATTCAGACTTCTCCTGAGTATCGGGCCTGGTTCATGACCGTTGTCTGGCCGGTTGAAAGGCTGAGGAGGAACGCATTGCTGAGTGCACTTGAGGGTTGGACTTAGGCTGACGCTGGTGATGGGGTTAGGACTGATGAGGAGATTGTGTTGGCTCCTCGGACAGGCGAGGCTGGAGGGAGTTCAGTAACGAGGGATGACTCGGAGGACATTGCCCCACGGAGGTGACGGGACACCTAGACTCTGATAGGCTTTTGAATTTGCTTTTCTGTGGCTTTGTATGTCTTCTCTTTTTTTTTTTTGTTTTATGGACTTTGTTTTTCTTGGTTTCTTTGGCTTTCTACTTGTACTGTTTGACTTTATTGCTTTTCATTGGAGTGTCATTTGACTTTCAAGCTTTCCAAGCATGTTTCCACTTTATTCATTTAAGCTCTAATTTTTGCCTAAGCCGCCCTTTCGGGTTTTCAACTTAGCGAGCTACCCATTTTTGCCTAAGCCGCCCTTTTCGGGTTTTCAACTTAGCGGGTCCCGACTTTTGCCTAAGCCGCCCTTTTTGGGTTTTCGACTTAGCGGGTTTTTCTTTGTTTCTCTTTTTTTTTTGTTGGCAAAGAAGAAAGAATGATGAAATGATGATTTTTTTTTTTATTAATGTTTAGACCGTGCCCAATGAGGGCTGCCTACATATCTCCGATACATAATTTCTTTTTTCCGAAGAGAATCAGGTCTAATGTAGTTCATTTTACATTATGTAATGCTTATTACACAAAATATCTTTTTAACTGATCTAAATTACATGGATTTGTGAATTCCAAGCCATCCAAATCAGTCAAGATGACGGCTCCACCGGACAATATTTTCTTCAACACATAGGGCCCAGCCCAATGAGGGCGAAACTTTCCACGTGGATCTAGGATTGTTTGTCTAATTTCCTTCAGGACCAAACAGCCTTCTTCCAATTTTCGATCTTTGACCTTCTTATTAAAATGTCGTGCCATTCTTCTCTGATAGACTTGAGTTTGGTGAATTGCTTGTAACCGCTTTTCATCCATACCCAAGAGTTGCAAATGATAATTCTTAGTCCAGTCTGCTTCGCTGATCTGGCTTTCTTGGATAACCCTTGCCGACTGAACTTCCAGCTCGATAGGCAATACTGCTTCCATACCATATACCAAAGAATACGGGGTTGCTCTGGTGGGCGTTCTAATTGAAGTCCTATATCCCCATAAGGCATTCGATAGCTGTTCGTGCCAAGCTTTGTGCTTTTTAGCCGTCTTCTGCAGAATGACTTTTATAGCCTTATTCGCGGCCTCTACAGCCCCGTTTGTTTGTGGACGATAGGGCGAAGACTTATGATGTTGAATTCTTGTTTCCTTCAACAAATTAGAAAATTCACTCTGAAAGTGAGACTCATTATCCGTGATGATCTCGAATGGCGTTCCGTACCGACAAAGGATGTTAGTACGAACGAACTGTGCTACCTTCTTGGCATTTAAAACTGAATAGGAGGCTGCCTCGATCCATTTAGTGAAATAATCTACGGCAACCAGGATGAACTGATGACCGTTAAAAGCTTTCGGGTGGATTTTTCCGATCACGTCTATGCCCCAAGTTGCGAAGGGCCATGGTGAAGCAATGGGATTCAAATTGATCGGAGGCTGTCTTTGCAATTTAGCAAAAATTTGACATTCGTGGCATTTCTGCGCGTGCCTCACGCAATCTGCATTCATGGTTGACCAGTAATAACCCAGGTTCACAATCTTCCGAACCAAGGCTATCCCGTGCATGTGTGGACCAGACTCCCCATTATGTAAGGAATCCATGATGGTTTGAGCTTCTCCCTCATCCACGCACCTTAGGTGCAGGCCATTCGAACTTCTCTTATACAGAACTCCCCCAGTAAGGAGATATCCGGATGCTAACTGCCTCAAAGTTCGTTGATCAGTCTTGGTAGATCCCTCCGGGTAAGCTTCATTCTGAAGATAATTCTGTATATCCCAATACCAGGGCTTGTCATCCACCAAATTCATGACATGTGCTGGCTGCTTCTGTAGCCGAACTGTGAGAGGTCAAATGACTTGGTCTCCTCCCACATTGACCATAGAGGCCAAGGTAGATAGAGCATCAGCGAACTGATTCTTGGCTCGCAGTAAGTAGTGGAAGGATAGATCTTCAAATTGCTGAGCCAATTCGTCCAAGCGTTGCAGGTAAAGAACCAAACGCTCTTCTTTAATTTTCCATTTTCTCAAAGCTTGAGAAACTATTAAATTGGAATCCCCGAAAACCTTGAGGACTTTTATTTCTTTTTCCAGGGCTACTTCTAACCCTTTTATGCAAGCTTCATACTCGGCTTCATTGTTGGTGCAGTTGAAATCTAATTTGACTGCGATTGGGACATATTCTCCACAGGGAGTTTTGAATACGACACCCACCCCATTTCCATGGTAGTTTGAAGCTCCATCGAAGTACATCTCCCAGACTTCACTTTCCAAGCTCAACAAGTCTTCATCAGGAAATTCCACCTCCGGCATTTGGTCTTCGACCGGTAATTCTGATAATTGATCAGCCAAGGCTCCGCCTTTCACTGCCTTCCGTTGTACAAATTTCAAATCATAAGCTGCGAGCACTGACACCCACTTAGCCATCTTACAGTCAAGAACCGGCCTCTCCATAAGGAATTTCAAGGGGTTCGATTCAAAAATAACGTAGGTGGTGTAGGACGAGAGATAGTGCTGCAGCTTTGTACACGCCCATACTAGAGCCAAACACAACTTCTCTATCTTATTGTATTTTAGCTCGTAGTCTAGCATCCGTTTGCTGAGATAATACACGACATTTTCTACCCTTGTATCTTCTGCTTGTTGAGCTAGCATTGGACCCATCGCTTCTTCTGTTACTGATAGATACAACAGCAAAGGCTTTCCTAGTCTTGGTGGCTGTAACACTGGCGGGGATAACATATATTGCTTGACTTGGTCGAAAGCTTTCTGACAATCCTCATTCCATTTGACGGCTACTCCTTTTCTGAGCAATTTGAAAATCGGGCCGCAAGTATCGGCCAATTGATTGATGAATCGGCTGATGTACTGTAGCCTCCCCAGGAAACCCCAAACTTCTTTTTCCGTCCTCGGTGCTGGCATTCCCAGAATGGCTTTGGCTTTTGAAGGGTCGATCTCTATGCCCTTCTGGCTGACCATATGCCCCAGAAATACTCCGGATGTAGCTCCAAACAGACATTTTGCTGGGTTGAGCTTTAAATTGTACTTTCGAAGTCTAAGGAAGAACTTCTCAAGTGCTGTTGTATGTTCGCCAGCTGTTTTTGATTTAACAACCATGTCATCCACATACACTTCTGCTTCTTTGTGAATCATGTCATGGAAGATGGTCGTTGCGATTCTTTGATAGGTTGCCCTGGCATTTTTGAGCCCAAAAGGCATGACCCTGTAGCAGTAGGTTCCCCATTCTGTGATGAATGCCGTCTTTTCTTTGTCTGGCAAATGCATCATTATCTGGTTGTACCCGACAGCAAGATCAGTCAAGGAGACCATCTCGTGTCCTGCCATTCGGTCTACCAACAAGTCAATATGCGGCAGGGGGAAGTCATCTTTCGGACATGCTTTATTCAAGTCCCGATAGTCTACACACATTCTGACTTTGCCATCTTTTTTTGGCACTGGCACAATGTTTGCTAACCACGTCGGGTAGGCAATAGGTTCTATGAATTTATTTTCTAGTTGCTTGGCCACTTCCTCCTTGATTTTCAAGGACCATTCGGTCTTCAGTCTTCTTAGCTTCTGTTTCACTGGCTTAGCCTCGGGATATACTGGAATCTTGTGTACCACTATTGCCGGGTCAATTCCCGTGATGTCACTCGCCTTCCACATGAAGCAATCGGCAAACTTCTTTAAGCATTCACTGATCTGCTCCCTATTCACACAGTCAGATGCAATGTATGTATGTTCGTTTTCTTCTTTGCCAATTATTATTTTTTCTTTTTCATTTTTCATTTCATTTGTTTGATTTTCATTATTTTTGCCTGGAAATGCTTGGAAAGATAGACACGCGGGGTAGTCAATAACTTGCAAACCTTTATTGATCATGACAGAATCGTCTTCAAAGATTACATCAAATTTGAAATCTGGATTTTCAAAATCCGACACACACGACCCAGAACTAGGACTGGACTCTGACTCAGTTTCAGACTCGGGGTCAGACTCAGACTCAGTACAGGACTTAATTACAGATTTCGACTCTAGGTTTGACTCGGGAGGGGGGTTGTCAGCAGCGCGCTCTTCCTCAGCGTACCAGTTGGTGAGAGGCCCTTCATTCGGTTTGATTAGGCTCAGCAGGTCTTGATTTTCTTCATTTCTTGTAATGACTGCAACCTCATCAAAGAGACTTGGCAGCATGAAGTCTTCCACTTCCAGCTCAGCTATTGCTTCAGGCTTGTTACCCCAGACATCAGAAAATATTTCTAACCCCGGCAGCATCTTCTTAGCATTTGGGCAGTAAAATGGCTCTTGGAAGCCGTGATAAGGAACCGTCTCTCCCGATTTGCGGAAGTGGCTATTCAAAGTCAAAAGGTGTGATGGCATCTGCATCTTTCTACCTCTGCTCCTGGTCCTCGTAGCCAGGTCTTCCTCAGTGGGCTGATATCCTAGCCCAAAAGTCCCTTCATTTACTGGACATTCCCAGGCTTGCAGTGCGGGGTATGTCTTTCCGGACCTTGTCATAGCCATTCCTGGCAGGTAAGACATCCTCAACATTAAAGGAACTATGCAGTTTATTTGCACCGTCCCAAAATCAAAGAGAATTCGGGAGTTTGTAGTCTTTCCTTCTATAAACTGCACAGTGTCATACTGAAATCCCGAGAGGGGAAAATTGGCATCTTCAGGGTTGACCTCAAAGAGAGGCTGACCCTTTGGCCTTTTGAGCTGGCTGTAGTCATCTCCTTAAACTGTTATGATTTTACCCTCGTAGGGGAATTTGACCTTTTGGTGTAAAGAGGAAGGTACTGCTTTGGTATGGTGTATCCATGGGCGTCCCAAAAGCAGGTTGAAACTGGTGGGCACGTCAATTACTTGGAATGGTACTTCCATTATGGCTGGCCCAATTGCTAATTTTAGTGTAGCAACCCGTAATACTTCCCTTCGGGTGCTGTCATACGCTTTCACTATCTGGTCAGATGGAATGAAATCTGTTTCCTCCAAACCCAGACAGCTGGCTACCCTTAATGGACAGACGTTTAGTGCTGACCCTTTATCAATGAGAACCATGGGCACAGTTTTGTCTCTAGTCTGAACAGTAATGTAAAGGGCATCATTGTGACTACCTCCTTCCGTGGGTAAGTCATCATCAGAAAATCCGATGTTTTGAGTTTTTGATAATTGGGTGAGGGTGGATACCAACACTTCGGGGCTAACCTCCATCGATGTTTGAAGTTGACTCAAAGCCTTGCAAAGAGCTTGGTGATGAGGAAAGGATGATGCTAGAAGTTCCCAAATCGATACCCTAGCTTGTGTCTTCTTTAACTGCGAAAGTATCGGGTCTTCCTTTGGTTCGTCTGTCCTCTCGTAAGGCTTATTTCGGATTTCGTCCAAGACCAATGGTTCATATTGTCTCCCGCTCCTGGTTATGGCATCGAGCTCCTCAATTAGGTCATTTAGATCTAGGACACAGATTTCGTTCTTTTCTAGGAATAGCTCGAAAGGATCGATCAATTCCTGGTCAGGAACAATAGCATTTACCCCGTGATTTGGTAAGGGATTAGTGCTAATGTTTGGGTTCCTTCTCGGAATAATAGAACCGTTGTCTACTAGATCTTGGATGCGGTTCTTAAGCGTCCAACACGCTTCAGTCTGGTGTCCATTACCCTGATGGAACTCACAGTATTCGTTGGCTCTGTAGTTCCTTGGTAAGGGGTTGGGTGGTGGCCTTGCTTCCAAAGGCTTGATGTAGTTTGCTTTGACAGCCTCTCGGAATACCAAAAGGATTGGCATGCCGAGATCAGTATATGTTCTTCTTGACGGGCCACCATTTCTCATGTTTCCCACACGTAAAGGATTCGTGCGGGTGATGCTTGCCACTTCGTGGACTTTTCCGGGCTGGCTAGGTTTTTTGTATTTTGAGGTTCCCGAGTCTTCCTTCAGTTGCCCCATTTGAAGTAAATCCTCTACCTTCGTAGCAGTGGCAATGAGCGACTGAAACGTTGGTAGGTATTGTGTTTGAAGCTGTGACTGGTAGATAGGCAGTAAATTCTTGATTATTATGTCAACTTGTTCCTGTTCAGAGGGTCGGTTGATCATTTAAGGAACGAGGAAAATGGTTCATTGTTTTTCTGTTTGGTGGTTTCTAGCTCTCTTCGAGTAACATCCACCTCCATATTATAGTGGTACTGTGAATTAAATGCATCACAGATGTCTTCCCAAGTCTTCATCTTAGACCGATCTAGGCTAACAAACCATCTTAATGCAGCACCGATGAGTGATTGTTGAAACAACTGAGCAAGGAGCTCGCTGTTTAAACCAAAAGGGTTGAGGGCACCCACATACATTTTCAGGTGCGTTTTAGGACAAGTGGTTCCATCAAATTTGTCCATGTTGGGCATCTTGAATTTTGTAGGTAATCTTGCTTCGGGGAACAAGGACAAAGAGTCCATGTCCACCACCTCTTTGTGTGTTTTAAGGGCAGTAACAGATCTTTCTAAGAGTTCTAGCTTTTCTCTCATTTTCTGAGCTTCGAGCTCAGATGCAGTTTTGGCGGGTATGTCATCCAAGTTATGGTTTGAAGATGATTATGCAGCATTAGGTCTTTGGCTAGAGGCAGCAGGACCCTTTCCTCCAACCGAGGCCCCATTTTCATTACCATTACCCAATTCAGCTATTAAGGCGGTCCTTTGGGCAGCCAATGCCTCATTCATCCTATCTTGCATTCTGACTTCTAATTGTTCCATAAGGGTTTGGATGTCAGCTAGTGATGCCATTGGTTTAGTTGAAGTTGATGAGATTGGTGATAGCACTGTAGGTGTGGCTGGCACTGACGTCGGCACTTGAACAATAGGTACCTGTAAGTATGAGGGTAGTTGTATTAGGGTACAGTAGGTGGTATTGTGTATCAGGGTAACTGATATGAGGTAGATCGTCTCTTTGTCCAACTGTGCATGCTTAAAACAAAAGAATGTTTTGTGTCCCTTTTGTGTTTATTTGGTGTTTATGATATGTCGTGAATGCGCACAACAACATGTCATAATCCGTTTCAATGAGATGATTCGCATTATTTGGTGCATACAGTCCTAAAGGGTAGGTTCTATAGGCTATGACACAAATAGAGAATTGGTTTATTAAGGGACCCTTGAACCTTAAGCATGGATATACCTAACCACATGTGAAACAAGGAGTTTCGCGTGGGTCCAACGGTACGCATACTCATGGGCCATCCCCAAAAGGATTAGGGATGGTTTGCGGTAACAGGGAGGACGCTTTGGCTGTCCGTCGACATAATCAAAGAGACCTGCCGATCAGCGCTACTTGCTATCCAGACTCAGAAGTTTGAACAGAGAGAGAAGAAATTCATTTGAAATTCATTTTTTATGCAATGGAGAAAAAGATTCTCAATCGTGCAAATAAATCAACAAGTTTTAATGTCTTAATCATATTTTACATTTAAGTCCAAATTTTCATATCAAGTATTCTTAAGGAAAGAACACTTGACTCGCATTAGGGTACCCTGCAAAACAAAGCATAATAAAACAATACCCTAAAGAAGGGCAGGTTAATTTTACACAACAATTGTAGTCCACTTCATGCAAAATGATTACATAATATTTTCCCCAGCGGAGTCGCCAAACTGTGAACCCCCACCCCAAATATCATAGGCATGTGAATGCATGTGACTAAGGGCAGAAATGCACGTGAGTGTGTGAGTCGCCACCTTGTTTAATTATTTTAGGGTAAACTAAGAAAAAACCCTAAGTTGACTCCAATTTTAATTAACCTAATTATTAGATTAATTATCCCAATGTTTAAGGCACAATCTACGAACCCGAGGTGGATCCCGAGACTATGTCATGCTGATGAACTAACCGATGAATGAAATGCTTTGCATGGTGAATGAAGTAATTGGACCAATTGAAATGTTTATGTGATTTCGACTTGCCGCTCGGGGTTAAATCCCTAACGTGCCTACGTACTTCCGTTTGAATGGAAGATCAAAGTCAACGTAGTTCGATAGGCCTTCTTTGAAGGGCTTTGAAGGTGTATGCTTAATGCATGAGTGTGTATATGCTTTGTGCATGTTTGTTTAAGCATTTTGCCAAAGGATCGATTGATTCGATTAGGCGTCCGTCGCCAAAAATGTTGGTTTTAAGGCATTTGTGCCAAAAATGGTTGTCGGGCGATTTGTCGCCAAAGTTGATATTTGGGCTTATTATTGCCAAAATTGATGTTCGGGCTTATTATTACCGAAATTGATTTTGTCGGGCGATTTGTCGCCAAAATGATTGATTTTAAGGCGTTTAGTGAAAAATGTGTTGATTTAGGCAATTTGTTTGCCAAAACGATGTGATTGGGCGATTGTCGCCGAAACGGTTAATTTTAAGGCTTTGAGCCGAAAATGGTTGATTTTAAGGCATTTTGCCGAAATTGATTGATTTTAAGGCCTTTGGCCAAAACGAGTTGATTTAGGCAATTTGTTTGCCAAAATGTGTTGATTGGGCGATTGTCGCCGAAATTGATTGATTTTAAGGCCTTTGGCCAAAATGAGTTGATTTAGGCAATTTGTTTGCCAAAATGTGTTGATTGGGCGATTACCGTCGAAATTGAATGATTTTAAGGCTTTTAGCCAAAGTTGGTTGATTAATTCAAGGCATTATGTCAAAAAATTGATTTAAGCGACTTGTCGCTAAAAATGGTTAATCTTATTTATGGGTGATTTGTTCGCCAAAAATTGATTAAACCGTAGGCAATTTGTTGCCAAAATGTAATTGATTAAACTATAGGCAATTTGTTGCCAAAACGCGATTGATTAAGGCTTTTAGCCATAATTATCAATTAATTGGACTTAAGCCAGATTTTGTTCGAAATAAGGCGATTGAACCGTAGTTATTAATTAACTAGATTCTTTAGCCAAAATTGTCGGATTTAAGATCTAACACCACGATTATTAATTAACCGGGCATTTAAATTTAATCGTGTTTAATTAAAGTAGTTTATTTACCTAAATAATGACATGAATGCATTTATGCAGTTGTAGAATTATTAAGAGTAGAAGAGAAATATGCATGAAGTGCTAAAATTAAATGAGCAGAGTTTCGTTTATGTACCTGATTTAATCGACGACCGCTTCTTAGCTCCAGATTAAGCTCCTCGTTCGGGGAATATCAATTAATTAATTAGAATTTGTTTAATTTTAGTGGCCAAGTATCACAACACATAAAAAAATAATAATAATAAAGACTGAATTAAAAATGCAAAAAGCGGTAAAAGAATCGCAAAAGCGTGAGGGAGAGAGATCATCCGTCAACACAGACAGGAGTGGCCAAAATGAAGACCCGGAGGCCATTTTTATAGGCAGAATTGGGCCTCCGGCGGCACCTGCTGGCAGGCGCCGCCGTGCTCGGCGGCGGCCCCTTGGGCCTTTCACTTCAGAGGGGTTTTCAGGAGTTTCGGATCTCCAAAAAATATTCCGGGACCTGTTCCGCGATCCTCACGACATTCCGGACGTTTTAAGTACCATATTGGCATACTTTCAGTGAACTTCCAAAATGGCCTTCGGTCCGGTCGGAGTGTCTGTATTCTAGAAAAACAGGCTTTTCAAGCCTCAAAATTTGAGTATTCACAATTGTCAAAATTTAGTTTGAAAGGTTTGCAAAAATTTAGTAAAAATTTTAGGCCAGAAGAATTTTAAGCCTGAATTTTCAAGTATACCCTTCCTGATGCAGTGTTTGAGAGAAAACTTACCTGAGGGTAATTTGGGCAATTTGATGCTCCTCCCCACTGTGCGGTGAGTAGACAAAATCGCTGAAGTGTACGAACTGCATATCGATGTCAAATTGCTTGAACGGGTCACTATGGGCTTTAAACGGACCATTTGGGCCTTGTGGGCTTAACGAGTGTGATGGGCCCTTCCTTTGGGCTTGAGGGTTGTTGATGGGCCCCTCCTTCTTTTGGACTTAGAGAGGTGGGCTTGGGCCCAACGCTTACTTATAAGTAAGTTT
This sequence comes from Jatropha curcas, assembly GCF_041381405.1. Taxonomy (NCBI): domain Eukaryota; kingdom Viridiplantae; phylum Streptophyta; class Magnoliopsida; order Malpighiales; family Euphorbiaceae; genus Jatropha; species Jatropha curcas. The sequence goes on along the minus strand of NC_143157.1, from coordinate 9,175,194 downwards.
CTTCTAACCATTTCATTTAGCAATTGCACCAAATGTTCTTTTCTGTGCTTGCAGGTGCTTGCTCAGAGGTATCAGGAGGTGTGCCAGCGGTTCGGCTTCACCCGGTCTTACATCGCTCGACTCTACGCTGACCGCGATGAGAGGGTATGTATCTCATATGCGTTACTTTCTCCTTCTTTTGTCTGCATACCCTTCTTACATATTTCTGCTCTTACAAGATTTGGAGATTGGGAGGTTATGGAGGCAGCAGTCTCGCCAATCCAGCGCCGTTACCCGATTCCAGCTGGAGGTGGATCGACTTCGGACAAGGTTAGAGGTGGAGGGGATTCCGCTAGACTTCTCCGAAGAGGATGATGATGGTTCCTCATCCGATGACGCACCGCTATCTCCACCCCCTCAGGCAGCTGCTGGTCCGAGCCGGAGGCGTCGCTAGCCAGGCTCCTGTTTTTTGACCATTTTTGAAACATTTTTGTAGTTTGTAGGATTATATGTACAGTTTTATTAATTTTATGACATTATTTTACATTTTTACAGTATATTTGCTTTTATTATAGTATACGTGTATTTCTTACAACTTGTGAGATCTGATTCCTGCATAAACAAAATACAAACACAAGAACACAAAATAACGGTATCCCACTTATTCACAAGAGTGGTCCACCTTGTTAGTGATCAATGAACCAATTTATTGTAAATGAATAAATGGAATGAAATGAAATAAAAGACTAAATAAGGAACTTAAAGTGAAACGCGACAAAAATCAATTAGAAACAGAAGTGGATCGTAGTACTTACCTGACAGGGCGGTCCACTCGGTGAATGCGGACGTAATGGCTCAACCATCCTTTCTCGGTTAATGCAATTATAAAGGCTCAACTTCCTTATTGTACAAACTGTCCTTCTTATTAACGCAGGCATAAATTTCCGCCAGCTGGAGCGACCTATGCATAAATGCTCTTCCAACCACTATTGACGGTAAATATGATGGTGCTTCGTTCATGAAACCCTTTACACTTCTATAAATGGAGGCTTCCTTTTACGGCCTCTTCACACCCAGCATTCAAAACAAATCCATTCCTTAGATAATCCTTTTCCATGGTTTTCAGGAACCAAGTTTCATCCTTCGTCCAATCCATCCCTGACGACTTATGGCAGATTCCCCCTATGGACCAACTCGCCTGGTTGAAATATTTCAAAGACCTAAAACCCAACCATGGCTTCTTGTCTTGGCTCGTTACGTACTTCAACCCTAACACCATGGTTTTCCAGTTTGAAGACGCTGAAATAACTCCGACTTATGAGGAAATGTGCGCCGTGATGGACCATCATCCTGCACAAAATGAAACTCCGGCCCTGCCCCCAGGAACCAGATACGATCTAGCTGAGATTGCGGCCCTGTGCCCAGTTTACCTTCCTGACGGCATAAACACGGATCAAGGTCTTCCTTTAGAGCCTTTTCTGAGTAAAGTTCTGGCCATGGATCTAGATCCCTCTTGGATTCAAGCTTGTTGCTTCTTGCTATTAAATGTGTATGCCATGAAGAACCGTCAACCCGGAGTTGGAGACTTCCGTCTTCTGACAGTTGTTCGTGACATGCAACTGCATCATCGTACCGTATTCATGATGATCATGGGAGAAACGATGTGCTGGGTCAGGGATATTGCCCTTCACATCACCAACTTCAATGTTCATCATCGTGGTTGTCCAATGTTGCTGCAAGCCTGGGCTCTAGACAAGTTAAGCCTACTTCTTCCGGTCCCAGCTCGTTTAATTCCAACCTACGGTCCTGCTAACTTTCGGTCTTGGACTCGAGGACATTTTGACTTTGGGGATAACCCGACAATTCATTGGACTTGTCCTTGGTGGAGGATCAGGCTGGTCACTATTGGAAGCATGAATCTCAATTATGTGCTGTATGCTAGTCTAGACCGTTCCATGGCCTATTTTCCCAACAAGATCAGCCGTCAATATGGAACAATTCAGCGTGTTCCCAGGATCCATAACTTTGAGAGCGGTCTAATGACACTGCATCTGCTGACCAATTTAGCTAACCGCTGGCGAAGCCGAAACACCAGGTACCTAGGTGAAGGAGTGATGCAGGACACTGTGACACCCGAGTATGTGAACTGGTTTTTTACCCCATGATGATGTTAAGTTCTGCAAGGATCGGTGTCTGATGGTAGCCCTTACTGAAATAAATGTTGTTATTGCTTTCTCTGTCTTCTTTTGAGCTCCTATTTAATGTATCTGCTTTCTTTGAATCAATGAATTTACTGATTCTGCCTTTATTAATTCCTGCACACATGGATAACACCAGACAATAAAACTTTTCTTTCGAAATTATTTGTCGTGTTAGTTATTCGGGCCTCCTGCCCTTGTGTTAATAAAGAAATGCTCATAAAAATGAATTATTTGATATAAATACAGAAGCTTACGCTTGGGGAGAACAAGAATGGTATGACTATTTATTACCTGCACAAATCAAACAAAAACAACATATGCAACTTCTTTATGTATGCATGAACCCACATGAGTACTAAGGTTTTATCCATGGTTTTATTGATCTTTCCAAGGAAATCACCGAGAAAATGGCACTTGACCTTCTGATCGTTGTCTAAGAGAATCCAATACCCGGGTAGGACTAACAGCTACACATCTTCAAAACAAATGAGCAAATGCTGACCACATAGGCAGAGAGGAATGTCTCGTAATCGACGATCATGCCCCAGAAACAAAAGGGAAGAAGAATTTGAGAATCAAGCTCTTTATTGCCCTTACTTCTTTCAACATTATACAGAAGCGAAGAGAAATTATTTCAATACAATGGTTATTCATTCTAACTACTCATTTGCCTATTCTCCATCTAATCAGGTTGATGACATTGAGCAACCAGTTGCAAGCATGTCACAAATGCATGGCATAGATTTCGCATTTAAACTAAGCACCATGCATTAATCTCGAAACTCTTTATTTTTATTATTATCATTTTTTTATTATTTTTATTATGCTCTAACTTTTGCCTAGACCGCCCTTTCGGGTTTTCAACCTAGCGAGCTTAATTTCTCGCCTAAGCCGCCCTTTCGGGTTTTCAACTTAGCCTTTTCTTTTCTTTTTCTTTTTTTTTTTAATCAAAATCATCATTTCAGACATTCAATCTCTTCATTTGATCCTGACTGACAATCCGATTGACAGGCTTCCCTTCCGAAGTGACCAATTCAGCGGCACCCTTATCCGACAGCTTCTGGATTTTGAATGGTCCATGCCAATTGGGTCAGAATTTCCCTCTAGGGTGACTCTGGGATTCGTGGTCTAACAGTCTGATCAGCACTGAATCTCCACCTTTCAAAGTCCTTGGATGTACCCGCTTACTGTAGAAACAAGCAATCATTCTTTTTTTTTTTTATCATTTTTCATTCATTTCATTATTATTATTTTTTTTTTTTGATAACATGCCATTCCTACAGCGCTGTTACTCAGGACATCCATATGTGGAAGAAGGAAGTCATCTTTGGGCGAGGCTGTAGTCGACACAGGTTGTTAGTCTCCCCTTTTCTTGAGCATAGAGACTATGTTCGCTAACCACTCAGGGTAATGCATTACCTTCCCAGAAACTTGCATCTAGCTCTTTCTGAACCACGGCCTTCATCTTGTTTTGCCACTTCTAGTTTGACCCGTCTCCTTTTCCGCTTTACTAGCTTGATTTTGAATCGGTAGGGACGACATGTCCTGTAATCGGCTTATTGATCCCCCGGTATATCAGCATAACTGTAGACGTTCGTGGAAATCGTTTTTGAACTCAAGCTTGAAGTCTGATCCGATTTCGATTATTTTTTGAGATTTTGGGCGGTGCTTAGGTTAAATGCAAAATGATGCAATGCATTTATGCCAAATATGCGTGTGGTATAATCAATGCCATGAACATAACAATCAGGAGAAGTAAGAAAACAAGTAATCAAAATTCATTCCCATTGATAGAAATAGTAAATGAAGTTCATTCAAATTGTTCTTAAAGCAATATTCAGAAAAACAAAAAGAAAGATTAAGAGCTTGTTCAATTCGCCCATCAGCTAACTTTAATGGTTTCCGGGCGCCGGCTTATTATGCTCAGGAGGCTTGGTGATCTTCCCGCTATCTATCAAATCTTGGATATCATGTCGGAGCTTGAGACAATTATCAGTAGAATGACCTTTACACTGATGATATTCACAGTCTTGATCAGCAAACCTACCCTGAATAGGCTTAGATGGATTAATTGGCAACTTTGACAATACGCCATTCTCAATGCAGGATCTCATGACTGCGCTTAAAGGCATGCCCAAATCAGTGAATTCCCTTTTCTTTTTCTCCTTATCAGCTCTAACTGTATTGCTACTCCCTAATTGGTTTGTAGCTGCATGACCAACATTTATGTTATGATTATTGCTGGAAGACCAGTAGTTACCAAACCCTCGGCTCGTCTTTTTCTTTTTGTTGTACAGTTCTTCAAAATTCAATCCAGTCCTCTGTATCCCCAGATCCAGGCCGTCATATCTTTTCCTATAGTTCTTGTACGATGTCTGAGGAAATCCTCGCAACACATCCTCTTCGCCGTATTGGTTCATCTGAGCAACACGGATGGACTTCGACAAACGGGACCTCGGGTCATCATTCTCCGCGAACAGGGTATGCTTCGAAGAAGTAGAATTTGTGGGCTTCAAGACATACTCTATCACATGAAAATTGATGACTGGATCTTTTTCTTTCGAAAGAGATACCCTCTCCACCTTGTCCTTTAGTTCTGCAATTTGCTTAATCAGCTCATTCTCAGTCGGACTAGCATTATCACCTGATGATTGACTACCCAAGGTGTGTTCTGGAGCCTCTCTTCCCTCCACTATAGGCTGATTACTTGAAGTAGGCGGCACTTGGTTATGGGCTCTATCTTGAGCAAGGGCAGTAGCTATTATTTCAGAAATGGTCCTTATCTGGGCTGGAGAGAAACCCGTCTCATTCACAGTATTATCAGCCATCCCAACCAAATATGAATCAGAAATTGAATCCGAAGAACTTGAATGAATCACAGGACTAAACGAAGCAGGCTCGGGGATTGGGATACTCTGACCAAACGTTGACCAGGACGCCGGTGCCAAGCTCTCGAGGTGATTTTCCTGGGAAGGATCAATTCTGACTGATAGATATAAACACCTGAGTTAAAGTAGGTCCTGCATGTATGCATGAGAAATAGCAGCACATAGAATGAGAAATGCAGTTCTAATGTGCTAATGACCGGTATGGAAATAAGATCTCGATTTCGACGTTTGGACCCAAAATTCGATGTGAATAACATGGCAATGACTTATTTTGTATTCAAACATTTTCGGCATTATCTGTCGTCGACCGTCCCTTTTTGGAATTTACAGTCGACTATTTTCTCTCAAGTCCCTAACTTTTGCCTTGGAATGAAAGAGAAAGAATCTCCAAGCGGGATTTTTATTATTTTTTTGTGTCCTTAATTTTTGCCTTGGAATGGAAGAATCTCCAAGTGGGATTTTTCTTATTTTTACTTTTTTTTTTTGTATCCTTACTTTTTGCCTTGGAACATATGGTCCCAAGCAGGATCTTGTTTTGTTTTGTTACAAATTTTGTAATCTCTTGCTCACTTATTTTCAGATAATGCGAGAAATGTGACAATACAAAGGAATCGCAACCCCCTTATAACTCCCTTTTCTTTTGGGTATTGATTCACTATAAGTGATTGCATTATATTATTCACAACGAATTTGAGGGCCAGTCTCAAGATCAAGGTCAAATGTCCATACCGAACATTAGCTCTTATTAATGTATGGCTGAAAAAGAGAATGTTACATGATGCGTGAATGTCACAACATATGTACAATTTATAACATACAGGGGAACGGGAGTTGGGAAATGCATGCCTTCCAACCTTATTTCTCCCACACATGGATTCCATTGGTATAAATTTCGACATCTGTTTCCTAGGAATTGGTCTAATCTCAACAACCAACAGGGGGTTTTGAGATTGACGATATAATCTCTCGGAAATGAATGCGGTATAACAACAGCAAACAGAGTCGGGTGCACCTTAGGCGAAGTAACTAAGGTTTTCAACTATATGCATTAGCTTTAGTCTTATTGGGCTTTAACAAAGTCTGGGTTCCGCAAACAGGATTCGGGCTTTGTTGGGCCTACTCCTTTTGACGCACCTTTAAGGTACTAGGCTTGCGGTTGGTAGTAATGTTAATTCTCGGATGGATGAACCTAAAACGCATGGTTTAAGCTAGATCCACCGTCAAACTTAACACCAATACCGAAGCATAGTATGGGTAGAATGAGGTGAGAAGAGAGAAATGCGAATGAGTGCAAAAATCCTAGAAAGAAAAGGAAAGCAATTAAACATATACGGACGATTAAAAATTTTCCAACGGCTTTTCTAACCAATTTTATTTAGAAAAGTAGACTTTTAGAGTCAATTCCTAATTGCAACCACTAAATTTATTAAAAACAACCGGGGATTAGTGGGTGTAAAATCCCCAGTGAAGTCGCCAAAATGTTTTCCCCCGGAGAAAATCATGGGTCTATTGTTGTGTGTTTATTTTGGAAAATGGTGATAAAAGCCTCATTGGATATGTGATGCCGATAAATCGGTCTTATAAATCATTTTTAGTCGCCACCCATTTTTTCGGCAATGGGACCGTTTCCATTTTTTATTTCGTAAAAGTGACTCCATTTTAACCCATTTTATTCAAGGCCTTTTATTTAGAAAAACTGGTCAGGCGAACCAATGAGGTTCTAGGTAAGGGAATTGGATACGTCGGCCCGTTGGAAGCCGACGCCCGAAAAACCGACCTCTTTTAACCTACGATTTCTAATTTGATTTTATTTTAGAAAAAACCGAATTGTTTAAACCCAACCCGAATAAATCGAACCGAGTTCCTATGTGGAAAATTAATTAGCCGTCCCAATTAGATTCATTCATTGCATTCATCACAGATAAATCATATCATCCATCATCCATCCATAATACATATCAAATAAAGTAAAAGACCCGCTCTTGCCTTATGGTTAAAGGCGGGCCACAAACCGAGTTTAGTAATGTAATTAATAATAAACGATAAGAAATAAAATCTTAAAAATCTCATAGTCATCAATAATTAATTGACTTTGCTTGATTAAAATTTAATTTGCCCATAATTGATCATTTCCTGGATTAGGATTAAAATCTACTTAATGACGTGGAGTTAAAATAAAATAACAAAAGTAAATTAAAACTGGGAGACAGTTGCGTCACGCAGTTGTCCTACGAAGAATAGGCGCGTGACGCAACTCTTGTCTCTTATTCTGGAACTTATAACAGTTGCGTCACGCAGCTGTTCTATGAAGAACAGTCGCGTGACGGAACTCTAGTTATGATCCTGTAGACTAGAACAGTCGCGTCACGCAGCTGTTCTATGAAGAACAGTCGCGTGACGGAACTTCTAGCTACGTGGCGGAGCTGTTCATAGTTTATTTAAAACACTCAGACATATTGATTATTTATTTACAATGAAACACTAAACAGAGTATAAAAACAAAATAAAAACTGAATACGCGAACAGCTGCGTCACGCAGGTGGTCTAACCCAAAATAAAGGATTTTGGACACGAACAGTCGCGTCACGCAGGTAGTAGCTGCGTGACGCGGCTGCTCTGGTCCGCAACTACCTTTCAAACCTTCCCTTTTTACGTGTTCTTTTTGTTTAAAGTGATTAAAACCAACCCAAAAGAGTTCAACAATGGGCAAACTTGCGTTTTATCAATAACAATTCAACCAAACAATGTGAAAATGAGATTTTAAGAGATAGAATACTAAAAAACGAAAAAGAAAAGTTAGAATCGTTACCTAGCCCTCAGATTTGAGGATTGCATACGCTGATATTGATTTTAGAGATAATGTTTCACAATCCCAGGAGCGCAATCACCGAGTTCTTTCACAAAAATAAAATTGTTTTCCTCTCTTTTCCTCCTTTTTTATCTTTTTGTATTATCTTTCTTTGATCTTAAATCTAAATATCTATGACTTGATCTACCTCAAGTTTGCTCAGTGGAGTTCTTGAGAAAGAGCTTTAGTCGTTTTTTAGATACCTAAACTTAGAAAGTTGTATTTCTTAGAGGAAAATGAGAGCAAAGTGTCAAAAGTGCCAAAAGTCCCGTTTTTGCTGTAAAATGTTGTATTTATACGGCTAGGGCAATAGAGCAGTCGCGTCACGCGGGTAGAAGCTGCGTGACACACCCGTAAACCTGCGCGACGCGACTTACTTTTCGTACAGTTGCCGCGTATCCATACAAACAGTGCAGGCCGTTGCACGGGCGCGCGCCAGAGGTGTCAGTCCTGTTAGAGCTGCGTGACGCAGCTAAGAGTGCCGTCACGCAGGTACTAGCTGCGTGACGCAGCCCTAACACGGGTCAGGCTCCTTTGGGCGATTTGATTCAATTTTTGGTTCAAACACTTCCGGTTTATTGTGAAACCTTATCCTTTGTCCTCATATCATCATCGGGTCAGGTGGAGGCATAAAATCACGCGTCAACAGGACTTGGACTTAGACTTCATTATTTATTTATTTTTCTTGGACGCTTTTGCTTTCTGCTTGACTTCGGACTGTTTGACTTTATTGCTTTAATTGGGAATGTCATTCAACTTTTAAGCTTTCCAAGCATTTTCCAACCTTATTTATTCAAGCTCTAATTTTTGCCTAAGCCGCCCTTTCGGGTTTTCAACTTAGCGAGCTACCCATTTTTGCCTAAGCCACCCTTTTCGGATTTTCAACTTAGCGGGCCTCGACTTTTGCCTAAGCCGCCCCTTCGGGTTTTCGACTTAGCGGTTTTTTCTCTTTTTTTTCTTTTTTTTTTTGGCAAAGAAGAATGAATTATGAAATGATTTTCTCATTAATGTTTAGACCGCGCCCAGAGAGGGTTGCCTACATATCTCCGATACATAATTTCTTTTTTCCGAGGAGAATCAGGTCTAATGTAGCTCTTTTTACATTATGCAATGCTTATTATACAAAATATCTTTTTAACTGATCTAAATTACATGGATTTGTGAATTCCAAATCAGTCAAAATGACGGCTCCGCCAGATAATATTTTCTTCAACACATAGGGTCCAGTCCAATGAGGACGAAACTTCCCACGTGGGTCTATGATTGGCTGTCTAATTTCCTTCAAGACCAAACAACCTTCTTCCAGTTTTCGGTCTTTGACCTTCTTATTAAAATGTCGTGCCATTCTTCTCTAGTAAACTTGAGTTTGGTGGATCGCTTGCAATCGTTTTTCGTCCATACCCAAGAGTTGCAAATGATAATTCTTAGCCCAATCTGCTTTGCTGATTTGGCTTTCCCGGATAATCCTCGCCGACTGAACTTCCAGCTCAATAGGCAACATTGCTTCCATACCATACACGGAGTTGCTCCGGTGGGCGTTCTGATTGAAGTCCTATATCCCCATAGGGCATTCGGTAACTGTTCATGCCAAGCTTTGTGCTTTTTAACTGTCTTCTGCAAAATGACTTTTATAGCCTTACTTGCAGCCTCTACGGCCCCATTTGTTTGTGGACGATAGGGTGAGGACTTGTGATGTTGGATTCTATTTTCTTTCAACAAATCAGAAAATTAACTCTAAAAGTGAGACCCATTATCAGTGATGATTTCAAATGGCGTTCCGTACCGACAAAGGATGTTAGTACGAATGAACTGTGCTGCCTTCTTGGCATTCAAAACCGAATAAGAGGCTACCTCAATCCACTTACTAAAATAATCTACAGCAACCAGGATGAATTGGTGGCCATTGGAAGCCTTTGGGTGGATCTTTCCGATCACATCTATGCCCCAAGTTGCGAAGGGCCAGGGTGAAGCAATGGGATTCAAATTGACCGGAGGCTGTCTTTGCAGTTTAGCAAAAATTTGACACTCATGGTACTTCTGCGCGTGCCTCACGCAATTTGCATTCATGGTTGACCAGTAATAACCCAGGTTCACGATTTTCCGAGCCAAAGCTATCCCGTGCATGTGTGGACCAGACTCCCCATTATGTAAGGAATCCATGATGGTTTGAGCTTCTCCCTCATCAATGCACCTTAGGTGCAGGCCATTCCAACTTCTTTTATACAGAACTCCCCCAGTAAGGAAATATCCGGATGCTAACTGTCTCAATGTCCGTTGATCAGTCTTGGTGGATCCCTCTGGGTAGGCTTCATTCTGAAGATAATTCTGTATATCCCAATACCAGGGCTTGTCATCCACCAAATTCATGATATGTGCTGGCTGTTTCTGTAGCCGAACTGTCAGAGGTCGAATGACTTGGTCTCCTCCTACATTAACCATGGAGGCCAAAGTAGCCAGAGCATCAGCAAACTGATTTTTGGCTCGCAGCAAGTAGTGGAAGGATAAATCCTTAAATTGCTAAGCCAATTCGTCCAAGCATTGTAGGTAAGGAACCAAACGTTCTTCCTTAATTTTCCATTTTCTCAAAGCTTGGGAGACTATTAAATTGGAATCCCCGAAAACCTTGAGGACCTTTATTTCCTTTTCCAGGGCTGCTTCTAACCCCTTTATGCAAGCTTCATACTCAGCTTCATTGTTGGTGCAGTCGAAATCTAATTTGACTGCGATTGGGACGTATTCTCCACAAGGAGTTTTGAATACGACTCCAACCCTATTTCCATGGTAGTTTGAAGCTCCATCAAAGTACATTTCCCAGACTTCACTTTCCAAGCTCAACAAGTCTTCATCAGGAAATTCTACCTCCGGCATTTGGTCTTTGACCGGTAATTCTGTAATTGATCAACCAAGGCTCCGCCTTTCACTGCCTTCCGTTGTACAAATTTTAAATCATAGACTGCGAGCACCGACATCCACTTAGCCATCTTACTGTCAAGAACCGGCCTCTCCATAAGGAATTTCAAGGGGTTCAATTCAGAAATAACGTATGTGGTGTAGGACGAGAGGTAGTGCTGCAGCTTTGTACAAGCCCAAACTAGAGCCAAACACAACTTCTCTATCTTATTGTATTTTAGCTCGTAGTCTAGCATCCTTTTGCTGAGGTAATACACGGCATTTTCTACCCTTGTATCTTCTGCTTGTTGAGCACCCATCACTTCTTTTGTCACTGATAGGTACACTAGCAAAGGCTTTCCTAGCCTTGGTGGCTGTAAAACTGGCGGGGATAACAGATATTGCTTGACTTGGTCAAAAGCTTTCTGACAATCCTCATTCCATTTGATGGCTACTCCTTTCTTGAGTAATTTGAAAATCAGACCACAAGTATCGGCCAATTGATTGATGAACCGGCTGATGTACTGTAGCCTTCCCAGGAAACCCCGAACTTCTTTTTCCGTCTTCGGTGCTGGCATTTCCAGAATGGCTTTGGCTTTTGAAGGGTCAATCTCTATACCCTTCCGACTGACCATATGCCCCATAAATACTCCTGATGTAGCTCCAATTAGACATTTTGCTGGGTTGAGCTTTAAATTGTACTTTCGAAGTCTAAGGAAGAACTTCTCAAGTGCTGTTGTATGTTCTTCAGCTGTTTTTGATTTAACAACCATATCGTCCACATACACTTCTACTTCTTTGTGAATCATGTCATGGAAGATGGTCGTTGCCATTCTTTGATAGGTCGACCTAGCATTTTTGAGCCCAAAAGGCATAACCCTGTAGCAGTAGGTTCCCCACTCCGTGATGAATGCCGTTTTCTCTTTGTCTGGCAAATGCATCATTATTTGATTGTATCCGGCAGCAAGATCGGTAAAGGAGACCATCTCGTGTCCAGCCATTCAGTCCACCAACAAGTCAATATGCGGCAGGGGGAAGTCGTCCTTCGGACATGCTTTATTCAAATCCTGGTAATCCACACACATTCTGACTTTGCCATCTTTCTTCGGCACCGGCACAATATTTGCTAACCACGTCGAGTAGGCAATGGGTTCTATGAACTTATTCTCCAGTTGCTTGGCTACTTCCTCCTTGATTTTCAAGGGCCATTCTATTTTCAGCCTTCTTAGCTTCTGTTTTACCGGCTTAGCCTCAGGGTATACTGGAATCTTATGCACCGCTATTGCCGGGTCAATTCCCGTGATGTCACTTGCCTTCCACATGAAGCAATCGGCAAACTTCTTCAAGAATTCAATGACCTGTTCCCTGTTCACACAGTCAGATGCAATGTATGTATGTTCATTTTCTTCTTTGTAATTATTATTTTTTCTTTATCATTTTTTATTTCATTTATTTGATTTTCATTATTTTTGATTGGAAATGCTTGGAAAGATAGACATGCGGGGTAGCCAATAATTTGCAAGCTCTTATTGATTAGGACGGAATCGTCCTCAAAAATTACATCAAATTTGAAGTCTGGATTTTCTAAATCCGACACAGACGACTCAGAACTGGAACTGGACTCTGACTCGGTTTCAGACTCGGGGTCAGACTCAGACTCAGTACAGGACTTGATTACAGACTTTGACTCTAGGTTTGACTCGGGAGGGGGTTTATCAGCAGCGCGCTCCTCCTCGGCGTACCAGTTGGTGAGAGGTCCTTTGTACGGCTTGATCAGGCTCAGTAGGTCTTGGTTCCCATCATTTCCTGTAATGACCGCAACCTCATCAAAGAGACTGGGCTGCATGAAGTCTTCCACTTCTAGTTCAGTTGTTACTTCTGGCTTGTTGTCCCAGACATCAGAAAATACCTCTAACCCAGGCAGCATCTTCTTAGTTGTTGGGAAGTAGAATGGTTCCTAGAAGCCACAATAAGGAATTGTTTCTCCCAATTTGCAGAAATGACCATTCAAAGTCAAAAAGTAAGGCCGCATCTGTACACTCTTCTTCTTTCTTCTCCCGGTCCTTCCAGCCAGGTCTTCATCAGTGGGCTCATATCCTAGCCCAAAAGTCCCTTGGTTCACTGGACATTCCCAAGATTGCAGTGCGGGGTATGTCTTTCCAGACCTTGCCATAACCATTCCCGACAGGTAGGACATTTTCAGCATCAAAGGCACTATGCAGTTTATTTGCACCATCCCGAAATCAAAGAGAATTCGAGAGTTTGCAGTCTTTCCTTCTATGAACTGCACAGTGTCATACTGAAATCCCGAGAGGGGCAGGTTGGCATTCTTCGGGTTGACCTCAAAGAGAGGCTGACCCTTTGTCTTCTTCAGTTGGCTATTGTCATCCCCTGAATAGTGATAACTTTGCCCTCATAAGGAAACTTGACCTTTTGGTGCAGGGAAGAGGGTACTGCCTTAGTATGGTCGACCCAGAAGTAGGTTGAAACTGGTAGGCACATCAATTACTTGGAACGGGACCTCCATCACAGCTGGCCCAATTGCTAACTTCAACGTAGCAACCCCCAACACTTCCCTCCGGGTGCTGTCATAGGCTTTGACTATCTAGTCTGATGGACTGACATCTGCTTCCTCCAATCCCAGACAGCTAGCTACCCTCAGTGGACAGACATTCAATGCTGACCCATTGTCAACGAGAACCATGGGCACAGTCTTTTCTCTGGTCTGAACAGTAACATAGAGTGCATCATTGTGACTGCTTCTTTGTTTGGGCAAGTCATCGTCGGAAAACCCGATGCTTTGCATTTTTGATGATTGGGTGAGGGTGGACACCAGCACTTCAGGGCTAACCTCCACCGATGTTTGGAGTTGACTCAAAGCCTTGCAAAGAGCTTGGCGATGAGGAAAGGATGATGCTAGAAGTTCCCAAATTGACACCCTAGCTTGGGTCTTTTTTAACTGCGAGAGTACCGGGTCTTCCTTTGGCTCATCTACCCTCTGGTAGGGCTTATTTTGGACTTTGTCCAGGACTAATGGTTCATACTGTCTCCCGCTCCTGGTTATTGCATCGACCTCTTCAGATAAGTCATTCAGGTCCGGGACACAGATGTCATTCATTTCTAGGAATAGTTTGAAAGGATCGATCAATTCCTGGTCAGCAACAATAGCATTTACCCCGTGATTTGGTAAGGGATTAGTGCTAATGTTTGGCTTACTCCTTGGAATAAATGAACCGTTGTCCACCAGGTCTTGGATGCGGTTCTTAAGCGTCCAACACGCTTCAGTCTTGTGCCCGTTACCCTGATGATATTCACAGTATTCGTCAGCTCTGTAGTTCCTTGGTAATGGGTTGGGTGGCGGCCTTGCTTCCAAAGGCTTGATTTAGTTTGCCTTGACAGCCTCTCGGAATACCAAAAGGATTGGCATCCCGAGATCAGTGTAAGTTCTCCTCGACTGGCTGCCATTTCTCATATTCCCCACACGTAAAGAATTCGTGGAGGTGATACTTGCCACTTCGTGGACTTTGCTAGCTTGGCTAGGCTTCTTGTATTTCGAGGTTCCCGAGTCTTCTTTCAGTTGCCCTATTTGAATTAAATCCTCTACCTTCGTAGCAGCGGCAATGAGCGACTGAAACGTTGGTAGGTACTGAGTTTGTAGTTGTTGTTAGTAGACAGGCAGCAGGTTCTTTATAATTATGTCCACCTGTTCTTGCTCAAAAGGCCGGTTGATCATTTGGGCGGCCTTGGCCCTCCACCTCGTAAGGAACGAGGAAAAGGGTTCGTTGTTCTTTTGTTTGGTGGTTTCCAGTTCTCTCCGAGTAACATCTACCTCCATATTATAATGGTATTGCGTGTTAAACGCATTGCACATGTCTTCGCAGGTCTTCATTTTAGTCCGATCCAGGCTGACAAACCATCTCAAAGCAGCACCAGTCAGAGATTATTGAAACAACTGAGCAAGGAGCTCGCTGTTCAAACCAAACGGGTTTAGGGCACCCACATACATTTTCAGGTGCGTTTTGGGACAAGTGGTTCCGTCAAACTTGTCCATGTTGGGCATTTTGAACTTTGTTGGCAGTCTTGCTTCGAGGAACAAGGACAAGGAGTCCATGTCCACCACTTCCTTGTGTGTCTTAAGGGCAGTGATTGACCTTTCCAAGAGTTCCAATTTTTCTCTCATTTTCTGAGCTTCCAGCTCAGAAGCAATTCTGGAGGGCATGTCATCCAGGTTAAGGGCAGGGTTTGTCGGTTCAGCAGCAGGTCCCTGATTGGAGGTAGCAGGATCACTTCCTCCAACTGAAGCCCCATTTCCATTACCACTACCTAGTTCAGCTATTAGGGCAGTTCTCTGGGCAGCTAATGCCTCATTCATCCTAGCCTCTATTCTGGCTTCGAGTTGTTCCACGAGATTTTGGATGTCAGCAAGTGATGCCATTGGTGCAGTTGAAGTTGGTGAGGTTGGTGAAGCT
Organism: Jatropha curcas; assembly: GCF_041381405.1. Taxonomy (NCBI): domain Eukaryota; kingdom Viridiplantae; phylum Streptophyta; class Magnoliopsida; order Malpighiales; family Euphorbiaceae; genus Jatropha; species Jatropha curcas. Next base: position 9,159,920 of record NC_143157.1, on the reverse strand, counting down.
GGTGAGGTTGGTGATAGCACTGTAGCTGTGACTGGAACTTGGATAGGCACTCGAACAGTGGGTACCTGTAAGTATAAGGGTAATTGGATTAGGGTATAGTGGTTCGTGTATCAGGGTAGCTGATGTGAGGTAGATCGACTCTTTGTTCAACTGTGCATGACTAAAAACAAAAGAATGTTTTGTGTTCTTTTTGTGTTTATTCAATGTTTATGATATGTCGTGAATGCGCACAACAACACGTCATAACCCATTTTAATGAGATGCTTCAAGCATTGGATACATACAGTCCTAAAGGATAGGTACTATAGGTTATGACACAAATAGAGAATTGGCTTATTAAGGGACCCTTGAACCTTGAGTAAGGATATACCTAACCACATGTGAAACAAAGAGTTTCCGTGGGTCCAACAGTACGCATTACTCATGGGCCACCCCCAAAAGGATTAGGGATGGTTTGCGGTAACAGGGAGGACGCTTTGGCTGTCCGTCGACATAATCAAGGAGACCTGTCGATCAGCGCTACTTGCTATCCAGACTCAGAAGTTTGAACAGAGAGAGAATAAATTCATTTGAAATTCATTTTTTATGCAATGGAGAAAAAGATTCTCAATTCGTGCAAATAAATAAACAAATTCAAGTGATTTAAAGCAAATTTCAATTAGGTCCAAATTCTCATTATTAAGCATTCTTAAAGAAAGAATACTTAATCTTTGTTGGTGTACCCTGCAAAACAAAGCATAGTAAAATAATACCCTGAAGAGGGGCCGGTTAGTTTATACAACAATCGTAGTGCACTTTATGCAATTTTAATTAATAGTCCCCAGCGGAGTCGCCAAACTGTGAACCCCTCCCCCAAAAATAGGCATATAATAAATATGACTAAGGGCAGAAATGCACGTGAATGTGTGAGTCGCCACCTTGTTTAATTATTTTAGGGTAAACTAGGAAAAAACCCTAAGTAGACTCCAATTTTAATTAACCTACTTACTAGATTAATTATCCCAATGTTTAAGGCATAGTTTGCGAACCCGAGGTGCATCCCGAGACTATGTCATGCTGATGAACTAACCAATGAATGAATGCTTTGCAAGGTAAATGATATAATTGGACCAATGAAAATGTTTAAGTGATTTCGACTTGCCGCTCGGGGTTAAATTCCAAACGTGCCTACGTACTTCCGTTTGAATGGAAGATCAAAGTCGACGTAGTTCGATAGGCCTTTTTTAAAAGGGCTTTGAATGGGTATGCTTAATGCATGAGTGTGTGTATGCTTTGTGCATTTTGTTTAGGCATTTTGCCAAAGAATTGATTGATTTGATTAGGCGTTTGTTGCCAAAAGTGTTGATTTAAGGCTTTTAGCCAAAAAGATTGATTTAGGCAATTTGTTGCCAAAAGTTGATGTGATTTAGGCGATTGTCGCCAAAATTGATTATTTGAAAGCTTTTAGCCAAAATGGGTTGATTTAGGCAATTTGTTTGCCAAAAAGTGTTGATTGGGCAATTGTCGCCAAAATTGATTGATTTAAGGCTTTTAGCCAAAAGATTGATTAATTCAAGACATTTTGCCAAAACTTCGATTTAAGCGATTTGTCGCTAAAAATGGTTAATCTTACTTATAGGCAATTTGTTTGCCAAAAGTGATTAATTGAATTGCAATATAGGCAATTTATTGCCAAAAGAAACGTGGTTGATTAAGGCTATTTAGCCACAATTATTGATTAATTGGACTTTAAGCCGGACTGTTCGAAATAAAAGCGATTATACCGTAGTCATTAATTGACCAGATACTTTAGCCAATATTGTCGGATTTAGGCTTTAACACCATGATTATTAATTAACCGGGCATTTAAGCTAAATCATATTTAATTGAGGCAGTTTATTTGCCTAATTGATGACGTGAATGCATTTATGCAGCAGTTTAATTCAAAATTGAAGTAGAAGAGAATATGCACAAAATGCTGAAATTAAATAGACAGGGTTTCGTTATTACCTGAGTCAAATGGCGGCCGCTTCTTAGCTTCAGTTTGAAAATTCCAGATTAAGCTCCTCGTTTGGGGAATATTAATTAAAATTAATTTAATTAAGTGACCAAGTGTCACCACAACAGAATAATAAAAGCCTACACTAAATGCAGAAAAGCAGTAAAAGAACCGCAAGGAGCGTAGGGGAGAAGAGAGCGTCCGTCAACACAGACTGGGTGAGTAAAAAAGTCGCACCAGGGCTGTATTTATAGGGAAAACCCGGGCTGGAGGGCTGCAGCCGCCACCGTGGCTTGTCCACTTTCTAGTTTTTCGTTCCGAAGGCTTTTTCGGGAGTTTCGTATCTCCAAAAAATATTTTGGGACCAGTTCTGCGATTCTCGTAATTTTTCGGACGTTTCAAGTACCATATTGGCATACTTTCGGTGAACTTTTCGAATGGCCTCCGGTTTGGCCGGACTGTTTGTAGTCCGGAAAAATAGGTTTTTTGAGCCTCAAAATTTGAGGATTCACAATACTATATTTACCAAAATTTCTCCTCAAGCCTTGTGTCAAAGATAATAACAAATTTGCAAACGATTTGTAGTTTAGTGGTGTCAAGATGGTCGTTAGACTTGAGAAAGTTTGAGTTAAAATTTTATTACGAATCAAATAAAAAAAACATATTTTTGGTTGCAATGGCCCAGTTTGTTTTTACACATCAAATAAATAAAACATACTTTTGATTGAAATATAAACTTTTTGGTTGAAAATTATGTGATAAAATTGACAGAGGTTTCCTTCCAAAATAAGATGCAAATATAATGGAGTTGTATTGATTGCTAGAGACAATAAAATTAACATATCATAATTCAATGTTTCATTTAATGAAAAGAGGTTAAGATCCAATCTTTAGGTCCCCTAAGTCCCTTTTCATTTTTTTTTTTTTTGAAAAATCCAGTATTATTTATATATAGTAATTAATTACATATAAAGTAATTTCAAAAAAATAAATTTCAATACACTTATTAATTTGATTACTATAAAATTTGATTAGTATTAAATTACACTCATTAATCTTTTTTTTTTTACAAGTTACAATTATTTCTAATAATTGTGCATTATTTTTTACAATTTAGACTTAAGTCATTTTTCTATTATCCATTCATTAATACAATTTTACAACAAAAAATATTATCCATTCATACAAAATTACAACAAATAAAAATTCTATAAAAAAAAGCAAATACATAAAGAACAAAACTTAAAAACTTCAAATTTTCCAACAAATCCTATTTATAACAAAAAATATATTATCCATTCAAAATTACAACAAAAAATTCACACAACATTCACACAAAATAAAAAACAATTTACAAATAACAAAATCAACATAAAATAAAATAAAATAAACATTATTTTGCAACATATATAAAATAAAAATGCAGATAAAATAAAAAAGGTAAGAGCACCTACCTAACCAGGCGACTGACGTGGCTTCTCCGGCGACAGGAGCTTCTCTGGTGATTGGCGTTGCATCTGGGAGGCGTGCTGGAAACAGAGAGAAGAGAGAAAAGAGGAGAAGCGGCGCGCTGCAATTGTGCCCAAGGGGACCAATGGATTATAAAGCTCTAATTTTTTGAGATCGAAATTCATTTAAAAATCGGTCGCAATTTTTAATCATGTGATGTCGTTTTATAATCAAAAAAAATTGCGACCGACTTGTGAACCAAGAAGTCGATCGCAAAAAATCGATCGCAAATCCGTTACTAATCTGTTGCAAACCAGATACTAAATTTGATGCAAAACTGCAGCGTGCAATTTAGCCAAATAAATTGCAACCAACTTGTGACCAAAGAAGTCAGTCGCAAAAAATCGGTCGCAAATGTGGTCGTCTCAATTGAGTCGCAAAATTTATTAGCGCTAGAATTAGCGACAGATACGCTGTTGACACAATTCTGTCGCTAATATTGTCGCAGATTGGTCGCAAATCTGTCGGGAAATGTTTAATCTTTGTTACTTCAAAATTCATCACAATCGATCACAAAATCATCGCAATATTGGGACTGATTTATGTTGATCACAAAACTGTGTGCTTTTTTGTAGTGATCGAGTCTACAAATTTATCTAGTGAACACGTGACCCAACCCAACCTATGAATTATGAAGATGATCCGTCTAACCTAACCTAACCCATTATATCTTTAAACTCGTCGTGTTCGGTCGGGCTAAAATGGGCCATGTGCAGCCCTAATATGAATAAAGAATTTTTGTTATATTGACTATTGAGGAATTAGTAAATGTTAAGAATAAGATTTATGTTTTAAGAATATACTAAGATATGCGAAATTATTATTTAAATACTTGAAATAATATGACTATGTGAATAGAATGTGAATATGATTAAATAAAGGATACAAATATGATGAAAATACTAATATGAGTTATGGATGCTCTTCCATATTTTTCCTAGTACATTATGATGTATTAATATTTAAAAAATCAGCTTGTAATGAGATATGATGCATGATCACTCTTGAATGGTTAAATTTTTTTCCCTTGTATGGATTATATTATTTTATTTGTTAATTGCTGGTGTGAAAATCCTACACTATATAAAAATAATTAAATTACATACTATTTTGAGCATCCTTAAAAAAAGTTATTAGACAAAAAAAAATCATAATGATTTTTTTTATATATGTGATTATGATATATGAACAATTAAAGTAACATTTTCAGTAGATTTGAGAAGAGAAAGAAATACATAAAATGGAACTTCAAATTGATTAATTTTGCTTAACTCTTTCATCACATTTGAAAGAAAATAATAATCAAAAATTACTTTTTTCAAATTCACTTTCATAATATTCAAGATTTCTCAAATGTTAGTATTAAGAAAATAAATACTCAATCAAACAATAGTAACATATATGATTATGCATTATCAAAATTATTGATCAATAAACAAATTATTCCAGTACAATTACATACTTAATAATTTTACATAATAATTAAAAAAAATATCACATACTATTCCAGAAATCACCTAGTAAAACATCCTCATTAAAGAGTTCCATAAATATATAAATATATTTTTCATTCATGAAAATAAATCATTAATTGCAAGCATTACCTTATAAATATTTAATACCTCATTTTGTAACTCTTATTAATAAAATATAAAAATAACAAAATAGTTTCTCCTAGACATATTATTCCTGCTAGAAATCTGGCAATAAATCCTACAATATATTTATAAGCTTTCAAAATCCATCAAGTTCTTGGTACGTCCCTTCTCTTAATTCAGGACTAGAAGCCACACTGGACTCTATCTAGCTACGATAGTTCTCTCTATCGATTCCTTCCTGAATGTTATACGATACCACCTCTTTGCCACATAGAAAAATGCCTTATGCCTTAGTTGAATGGAAGCAGCAAGGAGAGCAGTAAGGCCCTTCACCTCTGATTCTGAAACTGGCTTTAGATCGGCTCATTTGGAGGGAAGAAAGTCAATTAGAGGATGAACTGAAAGATGTTCGAGCTCAGAGAAGCTATTGCCATTAAAATAAAATAAATATCATAACTCTTTGTTGACCTATGCCTTGAATTTGGAGTCTTTGTTTGAAGCCAAAGGTTTCATTTCTTTCCTTGGATGCAAAGCATGAATCTTGCTTTGCTTGGGTGCAAAGCTTTAGAGTTGACAATATCTTTGAAGCTTATAAATTACCTAGACAATGGTCATTTTGTGTACTTTTTTATGAGAGGAAGAATGAAGAAAAATGGATTCTATGAGAGTAGGTCATTTACTCTCGGTGCAATTAATTGGTATAATTAATTTTAGGTATTTTACTCTAGCGTTCTAAAGTGCATTTGCTTCAGTGGGGTTGTCTTAAACATTGGGTCTCGAGTATTTTACTCTAGCATTCTGGAGTGTGCTTGCTTTAGTGGGGTTGGCTTAAACACTGGGTCTTGAATATTTTACTCTAGCGTTTAGAGGGTGTTTAGTTGGATTAGCTTAAACACTAGGTTTGGGAGTGAGATTACTTTCGGGATTGCTTCAATGGGGTTGGCTTCAACACTGGACTTAAGAGCAGGTTTACTCTCGGTTTGATAGCAATTCTTTAGGGTTATGTGAGGGGTACACAAATATTGTGGAGATTTTGAGTAGGCATATAACTCAAGGGAAAATTACAGTATTTGTATATATTATATAATTCTCATATACTAAAAGATTTATTGCTATCCGTGGATGTAACCACATTAAAATATCATGTCTTCTATTTTTTTTCTCAGCAGTGATACGGATTCGCTACCACTCAACCATAGAGCTCAAGGAAGCATGGAGAACAACAAAGGAGATCCATTGGTGCTTCCTAATGGACCAATTACAAGAAGTCATACAAAGAGATATGGGGCAACCATGTCCTTATATGTTCAAGACCAAGTTACATAAGAGCTTCATGATCTTGCTTTCAACAAGTGTTGTGTGGAACTTGAAGGCACACCTAGGCTTCTTACATTGTTGGAGGCATATGTCGATGGTGTAGCACGCCCTGGCCGTACTAAAGCCTAACTTTGGCGTAATAAGTTAGCCCATTTGTGTTAGTTTTGAGTTGTAATGTTGTTAATCGGTTAGGCCACCAATAAATTGGGCCACCCTTTTATTTTTATCCTTAGTCGGTTTGGATTAGGATCAAAACCACACAACACAAAGTCAACCTCAATGGTGGTCGAATTCTCTCCATTTTTTTTAACGGATCTAATTAGAAAGATCTAAAGCCACAATTCCAAAATTTTTTTTTTGAAGAAACAAGAACGAATCAAGAAATCACAATGATCGAAAATTCAGAATTAAAACTAATCAAAACAATAAGACAAACACAAGAAGTTAAGATTACAACTCAAAATAAAAGGATAAAATAAAAGGGTGGCCCAACCCATTAACAACATTACAACTCAAAACTAACACAAATGGGCTAACTTATTACGCCAAAGTTAGGCTCTAGTACGGCCAGGGCGTGCTACACCATCGACATATGCCTCCAACAATGTAAGAAGCCTAGGTGTGCCTTCAAGTTCCACACAACACTTGTTGAAAGCAAGATCATGAAGCTCTTATGTAACTTGGTCTTGAACATGTAAGGACATGGCTGCCCCGTATCTCTTTGTATGAATTCTTGTAATTGGTCCACTAGGAAGCACCAACGAATCTCCTTTGTTATTCTCCATACTTCCTTAAGCTCTATGGTTGAGTGGTAGCGAATCCGTATCATTCCCCCTTTCCTCAAAAAGATTCGTCCTCGAATCTTAGTTGGAAGTTGAGGTACCCATGCTCCCTTGAGCTCCATGGTTGAGTGAGAGTGAATCCGCATCAAGCAGTATTTATTTATTTATTTATTTTATCTTATTGAATACATTGTACGATTATTTAATCGTGGAGTTACAGAGTTTCCGACAACAAGTTGTATCAAGTGGATTACTTTTCATAACACTCTTATATCCTCTAAAGTCTTAATGGAACAAAACAATATACTTTTCACACCAATTACATCTTATGTGGACCAATATCATGTTTTAAAAATTCAGTAGCATTTTCTCTAGAAACTACATCAACTTTTTTTTTTTTCAATTCCATTTTCTGGCATTATCCACCATTTTTTTGCCTAAAAAAGGTTTTCTGTCTTTTTTAACTCTTTCAATATATATAAAGAATTAAGATTATGGAATACAAAAAACATGCTTTGGAAGTGAAATTTACATTAAATGGAGCTCAATTTATAATAATAATTTTAATTTTCAAATTAAGAATATATATATATATATATTTTTTACCTCTTTTTAATCAAAATATTATTAACGAAAATATGCCTTTGATTACTAAGCGAGTTCAATTAATATTAACAATTTAAATTTAGCAAAGTCCTAATTAGCAAAGTCCTAATATGCTTTTCTATGTTTACACCAATTGATTTTGAGAGAGAGAGGGAGAGAGAGAGAGGAGGAGGAGGAGGGGAAGAAACGGGAATAAGACCGGAAAAATAAAAAAGAGAATCTATTAAGTGCTTAACAATTCAAAAAGGAAAAGGAAAATCAAAAAACGTTAGCTTTACAAAAATAGCCAAAAAAAGAAGAAAAAAACCCCTCTCTCCCTGTGTAAAACAAAATCTTCGTCCTTGCCTACCCGTCGTGCATTTAGTAAACCAAAAACCTTTGGATCTCTATCTCTCCGTTCTGGCTTCCCTGCTACATCGTCGTAAGCACATAAGCTTAATTTTTTAAAAACAATAGCGCCTCCTTTATTGGTGTTGATGTTGTTTTTATTCTCTCTTTCTCAGTGGGAGCTGTGTCTGATGATCAGGGCAAATGAAAGAAAGAGAGAGAGACAGAGAGAATTGAAAGAAGAAAGCTTGATGATAGAGAAAAGAAAGAGATGGATGGAGAGGAAATAAAGGAAGCTTGATGATGTGGGAAAAAGATATTTAGAGAATAGAGATTGGTTTTAAATAGGAGAGAGAAGATATTGGTTTAGAGATACAAGGATTCTTGGGCCCATAAATTTTTTTTTTACTTCCATTTGCTGATATGGCGTTTATTATGTGGCATTTTTTTAGTGATTTGACATGCCAGTAGAGCAAATCGATAAAAATTGACCAGTTAAACGAGTTTTGAATTTTACTATTACAATTTTAAAAAGACATTCATTTTATTGGGATGTTTTGAAGGTTAGGCACGATAAAGGGAAAGGGGTATAAGTTCAGGGATGCTGAGTAAAATTAAATTTTTTGTTTTATATAGAGAATTTTACTCTAAATGGAAATTTTGGGAAGGATGTCAAAAAAGAAAGTCCAAAAAATGCTCTTCAATAACATCTGTCATCTGCCTTTCTTTTGGCTTAGTTAATGAGTATGCGCATATCGACATTAACTCATCATGCATGCTTAAATTTAATATTCGCACAAAAGAAAACCTACAAAATTTGTCAATTGGGCCAAACTTAACGCTAGAATTAAACATAAACTTTCAAAGTCTACTCATGGACAAGAAAGAAGCCTTGGGATTGATAGGTCTACAGCCGAGCACACAATTCTGTTGTATCTTGGGGCCAAGCTAGTGAAACAGAAGGGGAGAAGACTAAGACCAGAATGGGCTTAGGAAATCAAAGAGGAAGTGACCAAGCAGATAGTCGCAGGATTTTTAGAAATGGTTCACTATCTAGAGTGGTTAGCAAACATAGTCCCAGTTCCTAAGAAGGACGGAAAGGTCAGAATGTGTGTGGGCTATAGAGACTTGAATGAAGCACCACCGAAAGATGGTTTTCCCCTTCCTAATATCGACATCCTAATAGACAATACAGTAATGATGGGATGCTACTTCATTATGGATGGGTTTGCAGGTTGTAATCAGATTCTCATAGCACTATTAGACAAAGCCGAGACAACTTTCGTTACAAAGTTTGGAACTTTCTGCTACCGGGTAATGCCATTTGTCTTAAATAATGCTAGGGCTACGTATCAACGAATGACTACTATACTTTTTCATGACATGATCCACAAGGAGCTAGAGGTTTTCATTAAAGATATGATCGTCTGTTTTCGCCCAAAATCCTCCCGGAGGATCCGAAAACATCCTTTTTGTATTTTGATAAAATATTTTTATTTTGGATGCGGTGCCGATAAATCGGTCTTATAAACAATTTTGAGTCGCCACCCATTGTTTAGGCAATGGGACCGTTTTTATAAAAATGACTCCATTTTAAACTCAATTTTGTTTTAAGGCCAAATTATTAAAAGACTGGTCAGGCGCACCAATGCGATTCTGGGCAAGGGAATTGGATATGTTGGCCTGTTGGAAGCCGACGCCTGGAAAACCGGCCTCTATTAACATATGATTTCTAATTTATTTTAGTTAAAAAAGCCAAATTATTTATTTACTTAAACCCAACCCAAATGAATCGGACCGAGTTCTTATACAGAAAATTATTTAATCGTCCCATTCAAATCTAATTATCACATAACAATTATTCAAATCAAAGCAATTAAATCCAAGCAATCAAACCAAATAAATAAAAAGACCCGCTCTTGCCTTATGGTTCAAGGCGGGCGACAAACTGGAGAATAAATCAAATAAATAAAAGACACGCTCTTGCCTTATGGTTAAAGGCGGGCAACAAACCGGATCCAAAAATATATATACAGATCGAATCAAAAATTAAATCTATAAACCAATAAAAATTCATACAAATAATAAAATAATAAAATTCATACAAATAAATATATATAATCACATTTTAATATTTTAAGCTCAATTAAATTATAATCTGTTAATAGTTGGGCATTCTCAGTCCTTAAAATTTATTTTTATGTAAAATTTATATCTTTTTATTATTATTCATCGATTATTTCTAGGAAAATTGATGAATAGTGATGAACAGTTACGTGAACAGTGGTAAACAGTGTATGAACAGTTGGAAACAGTACGTGAACAGTACATGAACAATGTTCGATTTCTGGAAAAATTGAAGAACAGTTACTGTTCATCGATGAACAATTACTATTCATCGATGAACAGCTGCGTATTTTTGCCCAGAATTTATTTTTAAGTGATTTTTTTACATCATTTCTTGTTCAAATGTAATTTAAGGACATATAAAATGGCCAAATATGAACAGAATATAATTTAAAGAAGCTTAAATTATTAAAATCACAAGAATATATAAAAAAATACAAAAATATGTAAAAAATACAAAAATATGTAAAAGATACAAGAATGTTAAGGAAATTACCTGATTCTCAGATTGAGGATTGTAAATGGATTAAATGTCTTTTTAGATCTCCAAGGATTTAAGTGTGTTTTCTTTATACTTATTTTTTTGTTATTTTCTCTTTTTTATACTTTGATTCACCTAAAATTAATATCTAATAGCAATTTTCCTTCAAATCAACTCACAAGAGTGTTTGGAGAAAAAAATGGCAGCAGAGTATTTTTAAGGTTTTAAGATTGTGTGTTCATGTAGTGTGTAGAAGTGAAGAATGTAAAAATTGTGAGAAAGAGAGGCATTTATAGAGCTTAGGTTAGGACTGTTGCTACAGTAGCACGCGTTAGCTACTGTAGCACGCGTCTTTTTTTTTTTGTCAGCTGCATCACGCAGCTGCACAGCTACAGTAGCTGCGTGATGCAGCTATGACGCAACTATGATGCAGCTCTCTTTTATTTTTATTTTTATTTATCTATTTTTATTTATTTTTTTGTTTAAATCCTTGGATTAAAAGACTTCTAGATAGCATTAAGACAATCCATATCCTCGTGTCCTCATCAGATCAGGCGGGGCATAAAAAACACGCGTCAACATCGTCATGACTAAAACACAAGAGGAACATCCCTTAGCTCTAGAGCGATTTATGGACAGAGTGATCAAATACAAGCTACGACTAAACCCAAAGAAGTGTGTCTTCGGGGTAACTTTAGGAAAACTGCTAGGATTCATAGTGGGTCCAAAAGGAATAGAGATCAATCCAATCAAAATCAAGGCTATCCAAGAGATGGAGCCGCCTAAGGCGGAGAAGCAGTTGAGAAGTTTTCTGAGAAAAATTCAATACATTAGCAGGTTTATATCAAAGTTATCAATTGTATGTGAGCCGATTTTCAAGCTATTATGGAAAGATCAACCAATGAAGTGGAATGATCACTGTCAGATAGCTTTTGATAAGATCAAAGAATATCTATCAAGTCCCCCAATTTTATACCCACCATAACTAGGGAATCCATTAATTTTGTACTTGAAAATGATAGATGCCGAAATTAAAGCCATGTTAGCACAAGCCGATGAAGCGGGTGTTGAGAAGACAATGTATTACTTGAGCAAGAAGCTTCTTCCAAATAAAAGTATAACCTAATCAAAAGAACCTATTTAGCAATGGTTTTGGCAACCACAAAACTTCCACACTACTTTCAGTCATACAAAGTCATAGCAGTATCTATGATGGATCCGGTCCAATATTTGTATAGAACACCAACATTGGTGGGAACTAGCAAGATGGTTAATCTTGTTATCAGAATTCAACATTGAATATGCTACAAAGAAAACTATCAAGGGGCAGTTGCAGATTTTCTGGCAGCACATCCAATTAAAGATAATAAACAATGGGAAATCGACTTTCCTAATGAACATTTGAACTTAATAGAGAAGAAAGGATGGAAGCTCTACTTCGACGAATCAACTCATAGTAAAGGAGCCAGAGTAAGCATTTTGTTAGAATCTCCGCAAGGAGAAGTTATCCCAATGTTGAAAAGATTGTGATTCGCGGTAATGAATAACATGGTAGAATATGAAGCTTGCTTATTTGGGATAGAAGCTATGGTTGCAGTTAAAGTTGGAGAGGTTGAGGTTATTGCTGATTCAAAACTGGTCATTGAGCACAGCTACTATAGCACGCGTCTTTTTTTTTTTTTTTTTTGTCAGCTACATCACGCAGCTGCACAGCTACAGTAGCTGCGTGATGCAGCTATGATGCAACTATGATGCAGCTCTCTTTTGTTTTTATTTTTATTTATCTATTTTTTATTTATTTTTTTATTTAAATCCTTGGATTAAAAGACTTCTAGATAGCATTAAGACAATCCATATCCTCGTGTCCTCATCGGATCAGGCGGGGCATAAACAACACGCGTCAACAGTTTGCCCCCACACTTTATCATTAATTGTGTAAGGAATTAATGTTAAAGTGGCCCACTGATGCGCTTTCAATCTTGGACTGAATGAAGTAGCTTTCTTGATCATCTGGTCACGTCCAAAGCTCACTCTGATCGGCTTTGTTGGCTCCAGTCAGATCGGTAACGATCTCCAAAACTAGGTCTGATTGGTTTTGGAGATACCTTCTAAGCTTGGTCTGATTGGCTCGAAGGATTTTGATTTGAATTAATCTGGTCACGTCCAAAGCTCAGTCTGATCGGCTTTGTTGGATCCAGTCAGATCGATAACGATCTCCAAAACTCGGTCTGATTGGTTTTGAAGACACCTTCTAAGCTCGGTCTGATTGGCTCGAAGGATTTTGATTTGAATTGATTTGATCATCTGGTCACGTCCAAAGCTCAGTCTGATCGGCTTTGTTGGCTCCAGTCAGATCGGTAACGATCTCCAAAACTCGGTCTGATTGGTTTTGTAGATACCTTCTAAGCTCGGTCTGATTGGCTCGAAGGATTTTTATTTGAATTGATTTGATCATCTGGTCACGTCCAAAGCTCAGTCTGATCAGCTTTGTCAGCTCCCGTCGGATCTGTGATCAACTCCAAAGCTCGGTCTGATTGGCTTTGAAGTCACCTCCGAAGCGCGGTCTGATTGGCTCGAAGGATTTTGATTGTGTTGATTTGATCATCTGGACACGTCCAAAGCTTAGTCTAATCGGCTTTGTCGGCTCCCGTCGGATCTGTGATCAACTTCAAAGCTCGGTCTGATCGGCCTTGAAGTCACCTCCGAAGCGTGGTCTGATTGGCTCGAAAGATTTTGGTTGTGTTGATTTGATCGTCTGGACACGTCCAAAGCTCAGTCTGATCGGCTTTGTCGGCTCCCGTCAGATCTGTAACGATCTCCAAAACTCGGTCTGATTGGTTTTGAAGATACCTTCTAAGCTCGGTCTGATTGGCTCGAAGGATTTTGATTTGAATTGATTTGATCATCTGGTCATGTCCAAAGCTCAGTCTGATCAGCTTTGTCGGCTCCCATCAGATCTGTGATTAACTTCAAAGCTCGGTCTGATTGGCTTTGAAGTCACCTCCGAGGCTCGGTCTGATCGGCCTGAACGATTTTGGTTGATCGTCTGGCCACGTCCAAAGTTCGGTCTGATCGGCTCTGAAGGCTTCAGTCGGATTTGTAAACAACTCCAAGGCACGGTCTGATTGGCTTTGAAGTCACCTCCGAGGCTCGGTCTATTCGGCCTGAAGGATTTTGGTTGATCATCTGGCCACGTCCAAAGCTCGGTCTGATCAGCTCTGAAGGCTCCAGCCGGATCTGTAAATAACTCCAAGGCACAGTCTGATTGGCTTTGAAGTCACCTCCGAGGCTCGGTCTGATCGGCCTGAAGGATTTTGGTTCATCATTTGGCCACGTCCAAAGCTCGGTCTGATCGGCTCTGAAGGCTCCAGTCGGATTTGTAAACAACTTCAAGGCACGGTCTGATTGGATTTGAAGTCACCTCCGAGGCTCGGTCTGATCGGCCTGAAGTCACCTCCGAAGCGCGGTCTGATTGGCTCGAAGGATTTTGGTATCACCTCTAAAGCACGGTCAGATTGGCCTTGAAGTTACCTCCGAAGCGCGGTCTGATTGGCTCGAAGGATTTTGGTGATCATCTCCAAACCACGGTCTGATTGGCCTTGAAGTTACCTCCAAAGCACAGTCTGATTGGCTCGAAGGATTTTGGTGATCATCTCCAAAGCACGGTCTGATTAGCCTTGAAGTCACCTCCGAAGCGCAGTCTGATTGGCTTGAAGGATTTTTTTTTTTTTGAAAAGAGCAATTTCTATGTACAAACAGATTTTGCCTGATGAGATCAAATAGCAATTTCTGTATACAAACAGATTTTGCGTTTGTTAAATGTTGGGGCGTCAACGGCTTTGAGAAACCATCGCCTGTTGACCTGAAAACATTTTCAAAAGAAAAGAGCAATTTCTGTGTACAAACAGATCTTGCCTTTATTAAATGTTGGAGCATCACATGCCCCCATGCATTAGAAATCATAAACTTTGAAATTTGAAATTTTGCATCAGGATAAAAGATTTTATTTTTGCCCCCAGTCTGGAATTTTGTCCTGAGACCAAAAATATTATCTTTTACGCAAACCTTGAAAATCTTATTATTTATTTTTTTTTATCCATAATTTTTTCTTTTCTTTTTTTTATTATTATTTTTATTTTCAGGTATACTCTTCCTGACGCGGTGTTGAAAGAAAACTTACCTGCTAGAGGGTAATTTGGTAGACTTGGTGATTTTGCCCCTTGTGTGGCGAGCCGCACACCGACACTCATTCGCAAGAGTGGTCCACCTGCGAGAGTGGTCCACCACTCTATCAGGACATCATTTGTCTATCTCTTTTTCTCCGGATGCTTCCACTGCTCTTTTTTGTTTATTGTTTTTTTTTTGTTTGATGCCTTGTGAGGGCGAATCCGCATCTTATCACCACCGAAAGCAGATGCCAGCCAGCTAGTGATGGGTATCCTTTTCAACCCAGTGGGGCCTTTTCCCTCCTATAACAAGGAGTTCCGTTCTTCATTGTCTTCATTCCACAGCATTTGAAACAACTTTCTTCCATGGCTTTCAGAAATCAAGTTTCATCTTTGGTTCAATCCCTTCCGGATAACCTGTGGGAGATCTATATCCCCTGAATCAATTGGCTTGGCTGAGGTACTTCAAAGATTTGAAGCCTGATACCAGTTTCTTATCCTTGCTCGTAGGGCATTTCAATCCCAATGCTATGGTTTTCCGTTTTGATGATTCTGAAGTGACGCCGACCTACGAGGAGATGTGCGCCATAATGGGTCACCACCCTGTACAAGATGAAACTCCAGCTTTGCCCCCAGGCACCAGGTATGATCTGGCCGAGATTGCGGCTCTATGCCCGGTTTATCTTCCTGACGGGATAGATCTGAATCAAGGCCTTCCCTTAGAGCCTTTTCTGAATAGAGTGTTGTCCATGGATGCGGATCATTCTTGGGTTTGGGCTTGTTGTTTCCTGTTGTTGAATGTGTATGCCATGAAGAATCGCCAACCCGAAATTGGAGACTTTCGACTGCTGACTGTTGTCCATGACATGCAGGTGTACCATCGCACCGTCTTCATGATGATCATGGGAGAGACCATGTGCTGGGTAAGAGATATTGCCCTTCACGTTACTAATTTCAACATTCACCATCGGGGTTGCCCGATGTTACTGCAAGCCTGGGCCTTAGATAAACTGAGCCTGATTCCTCCAGTCCCGGCACGTTCCATTCCAACCTATGGCCCTGCTAATTTTCGGCCCCGTTCCTGAGGACATTTTGACTTTGGAGATAACCTCGTGATTTGGTGGACTTGTCCTTGGTGGAGGATTAGAATTGTTACTGCTGGAATTATGAATCTCAATTATGTGCTATATGCCAGTCTAGACTGTTCCAAGGCCTATTTCCTAGACAGAATCAGCCGTCAGTATGGTATGATACAGCGTGTTCCCAGAATCCATAACTTTGAAAGTGGTCTCATGACACAGAGTCTGTTGACCAATTTGGCTGACCGTTGGCGAAACCGCAACACTTTGGTACCTGGGTCAGGGGTGATGCAGGACATTGTGACACCCGAGTACGTCAATAGGTTTTACACCTCGTGATGATGCTAGGTTCTGAAAGACTGGTGTATGATGACAACCCCTACTGGAATAAATGCTGTTGTTGTTTTTTTTTTTTTTTTTTTTTTGTATTCCAGGGTCGTGAGCTCTCAATTAATGTATCCCTCTTTTCAATTAATATTAATCCCTCTTTTCAATTAATGACTCTGATGGTTCTGTCTTTATTAATTCATGCTTTCTGCACACATGGACAACAAAAGACAACAAATCTTTTCCTTCGAAATTATTTGTTGTGTTAGTTATTTGGGCCCCCTGCCCCTGGGATTCGAGAAATGAAAGTACATTAAAGCGGATTATTTAACTAAGGACAAAAATTTACATTTTTTTTTTATTTTTTATTTTTATTTTTTATTTTTTTATTTTTGCTCAAATTGTATTCCTATAATCACTTTAAAACAAAAACAACACGTGCAATCGTAAAATGTATAAAAACTACATGCAGTCACGCAAATTATATGAAAATAACATAGTGAAATTGCCCGCTTCGCGAGGCTATCAATTTCCCCACACTTAGCTCTTTGCTTGTCCCTAAGCAAAAACATTCATCTTTCTTTTCATGTTGATCCTTTTTTTTTTTTTTTTTTTTTGCTCGTTGATTTAGACTTCTTAAGTAATCTACCAAAGATAAGAGATTTGACGTGTCTTATGAACTAAGTAGTATAAATGAATATGACATTTAAAATTGTCATTATAGTTATACGAAATCTAGTCATTCAAAATATGAGATAGGCAATCCTTCGGCCCTAAAATGCAAAATACGAAGTACTTAGGACAATTCTAGCACACATGTATTGTTTCTTATCTCAAGGTATTTTTAGGTAACCTATTTCTTTTTCACAAAGTGGTTGCATTTTATGCTCCATACCACATTTTTCTTTCTTCTTCTTTTTTTTTATATAGAGAGATGTGGGAATGTAAATAGTAAGTGGTTGCATTTTATGCTCCGTACCACTTTGTTGTAGAATGGATTTCCATTATTCCCTCTGTCATTTTTTTTTTAAAATACCCTCATCCTTTATTGACTCAAAACATACACGTATTATGGCTTTAGTTTCCCTTTCCTTCCTATTCTTTGTTTAAGTCAGGATTCATGCTTCTCTAAAGTCAAAGATAATGTCTAAATGGTTAATTAAAGATTAATATTTGCTAAAGAAAAATTTTGCTGTCATATCTTAACACCTAAGTTCATATAAGCATTTAAATCTCTTAATCATGGTATATTATTCAAAACTTCTATCTCAACAAGCAAAATACAAACCAATCAACATGTAGAGATTAAAACATTGAACTAAGGCAAAGAAGTTGACCTTTTTTTTTGTTTTTTTTTTCTAATTATCAAATTTTTTTGTCAATTTTTTTTATAAGTGAAATGAAATGAAAATATGGTTCTCCTCCACACTTGAAAGACACAATGTCTTCATCGTGGGAGGATACATGCATAAAATACAAAATGCACATGCATAAAACACACAAGAAATTAAAAAGAAATGAAAAACAAAGGACAGAAAATCCCTAAGCCTCCCAAACCTGAAGGTGACAGAGTAAAAAAATTTTTTTTTATTATTATTTATTATTATTTTTTATTTTATTTTATTTTTTATTTTATTTTATTTTTTTTTATTTTTATTTTTTGAAAATATTTCATCCACTTCCGTTCCATACGTGCTTGGTTTGCTCGGATCGTGTACAGTTGTTGTCCCATGTCAAAAACTGTGATCTGCAAATTCTCCTGTGATTGCTGTAAGGCATCCGCTTTATTCAAAATTTGCTTCCATCCAGCGACTCGTCTTCTTCTTTTGCTTGAGAAGATGATGTGACTGGTGTTTTGCCTTTCCTCTGTCTTTGCACTTGCACATAGGATGAGAAATGCATATCTAATGTTCTAATAATCAGTATGGAAATAAGATCTCAATTTCGACGACTGGACCCAAAATTCGGCACGAATAACATAGCAATAATTATTTTTTATTCAAACATTTATGGCATTATCTATTGTCAACCGTTCCTTTTGGATTTTACGATCGACTATTTTCTCTCGAGTCCCTAACTTTTGCCTTGGAATGAAAGAATTTCCAAGCTGGATTTTCTTATTTATTTTCTTTTCTTTGTATCCTTACTTTTTGCCTTGGAACATATGGTCCCAAGCAGGATATCATTTTGTTTTGTTACAAATTTTGTAATCTCTTGCTCACTTATTTTCAGATAATGCGAGAAATGTGACAACACAAAGGAATCGCAACCCTCTTATAACTCCCTTTTCTTTTGGGTATTGATTCACTATAAGTGATTACATTATATTATTCAAAACGAATTTGAGGTCCAGTCTCAAAATCAAGGTCAAACGTCCATACCGAAAATCAGCTCTTATTAATGCATGGCTGAAACAAAAAGTATTACGTGGTGCATGAATGCCATAACATATGTACAGTTTATAACATACAGGGGAACGGGAGTTGGGAAATGCATGCCTTCCAACCTTATTTCTCCCACACACGGATTCTGTTGGTATAAATTCCGACATCTGTTTCCTAGGAATTGGTCTAATCTCGACAACCAACAGGGGGTTTTGAGATTGACGATGTAAACTCTCGGAAATGAATGCGGCATAATAACAGCAAATAGAATCAGGTGTTCCTTAGGGGAAGTAACCGAGGCTTTTAACTATATGCATGGGCTTTAGTCGACTCGGTTTACAAAGTCTGGGTTCCGCAAACAGGATTCGGGCTTTTTTATGGGCCTACTCCTTTTGATGCACCTTTAAAGTACTAGGCTTGCGGTTGGTAGTTTTGCTAATTCTCGGATGGATGTACCTAAAATGCGAGGTTTAGGCTGGATCCACCATCAAAGTTAACAACAGTACCGAAGGGTAATAAGGGTAGAAAGTGGTGAGAAGAGAGAAATGCGGTATGAATGCAAAATCCTAGAAAGAAAAAAGGAAAGCAAATAAATATATACGGACGATTAAAGAATTTTCAGACGGCTTTCTAACCAATTTTATTTTTTTAGAAAACATAGGTTTTTTTAGAGTTAATTCCTAATCACGACCATCTAATTAAAAAATAATCGGGGATTAGTGGTTGCATCCCCAGTGAAGTCGCCAATCTGTTTTCGCCCAAAATCCCCCCGGAGGATCCGAAAACATCCTTTTTGTATTTTTGATAAAATATTTTTATTTTGGATGCGGTGCCGATAAATCGGTCTTATAAACAATTTTGAGTCGCCACCCATTGTTTAGGCAATGGGACCGTTTTTATAAAAATGACTCCATTTTAAACCCAATTTTGTTTTAAGGCCACATTATTAAAAGACTGGTCAGGCGCACCAATGCGATTCTGGGTAAGGGAATTGGGTACGTTGGCCCGTTGGAAGCCGACGCTTGGAAAACCGGCCTCTATTAACCTATGATTTCTAATTTATTTTAGTTAAAAAAGCCAAATTATTTATTTACTTAAACCCAACCCAAATGAATCGGACCGAGTTCCTATACGGAAAATTATTTAATCGTCCCAATCAAATCTAATTATCACATAACAATTATTCAAATCAAAGCAATTAAATCCAAGCAATCAAACCAAATAAATAAAAAGACCCGCTCTTGCCTTATGGTTCAAGGCGGGCGACAAACCGGAGAATAAATCAAATAAATAAAAGACTCGCTCTTACCTTATGGTTAAAGGCGGGCAACAAACCGGATCCAAAAATATATATACAGATCGAATCAAAAATTAAATCTATAAACCAATAAAAATTCATACAAATAATAAAATAATAAAATAATAAAATTCATACAAATAAATATATATAATCACATTTTAATATTTTAAGCTCAATTAAATTATAATCTGTTCATATTTGGGCATTCTCAGTCCTTAAAATTTATTTTTATGTAAAATTTATATCTTTTTTATTATTATTATTTCTGGAAAAATTGATGAACAGTACTGTTCATCGATGAACAAACAGTTACTGTTCATCGATTATTTCTGGGAAAATTGATGAATAGTGATGAACAGTTACGTAAACAGTGGTAAACAGTGCATGAACAATTGGAAACAGTACGTGAACAGTACGTGAACAGTGTTCGATTTCTGGAAAAATTGAAGAACAGTTACTGTTCATCGATGAACAATTACTATTCATCGATGAACAGCTGCGTATTTTTGCCCAGAATTTATTTTTAAGTGATTTTTTACATCATTTCTTGTTCAAATGTAATTTAAGGACATATAAAATGGCCAAATATGAACAGAATATAATTTAAAGAAGCTTAAATTATTAAAATCACAAGAATATATAAAAAATACAAAAATATGTAAAAAATACAAAAATATGTAAAAGATACAAGAATGTTAAGGAAATTACCTGATTCTCAGATTGAGGATTGTAAATGGATTAAATGTCTTTTTAGATCTCCAAGGATTTAAGTGTGTTTTCTTTATACTTATTTTTTTGTTATTTTCTCTTTTTTATACTTTGATTCACCTAAAATTAATATCTAATAGCAATTTTCCTTCAAATCAACTCACAAGAGTGTTTGGAGAAAAAAATGGCAGCAGAGTATTTTTAAGGTTTTAAGATTGTGTGTTCATGTAGTGTGTAGAAGTGAAGAATGCAAAAATTGTGAGAAAGAGAGGCATTTATAGAGCTTAGGTTAGGACTGTTGCTACAGTAGCACGCGTTAGCTACTGTAGCACGCGTCTTTTTTTTTTGTCAGCTGCATCACGCAGCTGCACAGCTACAGTAGCTGCGTGATGCAGCTATGACGCAACTATAATGCAGCTCTCTTTTATTTTTATTTTTATTTATCTATTTTTTATTTATTTTTTTGTTTAAATCCTTGGATTAAAAGACTTCTAGATAGCATTAAGACAATCCATATCCTCGTGTCCTCATCAGATCAGGCGGGGCATAAAAAACACGCGTCAACATCGTCATGACTAAAACACAAGAGGAACATCCAGTAGCTCTAGAGCGATTTATGGACAGAGTGATCAAATACAAGCTACGGCTAAACCCAAAGAAGTGTGTCTTCGGGGTAAATTCAGGAAAACTGCTAGGATTCATAGTGGGTCCAATAGGAATAGAGATCAATCCAATCAAAATCAAGGCTATCCAAGAGATGGAGCCGCCTAAGGCGGAGAAGCAGGTGAGAAGTTTTCTGAGAAAAATTCAATACATTAGCAGGTTTATATCAAAGTTATCAATTGTATGTGATCCGATTTTCAAGCTATTATGGAAAGATCAACCAATGAAGTGGAATGATCACTGTCAGATAGCTTTTGATAAGATCAAAGAATATCTATCAAGTCCCCCAATTTTATACCCACCATAACTAGGGAATCCATTAATTTTGTACTTGAAAATGATAGATGCTGAAATTAAAGCCATGTTAGCACAAGCTGATGAAGCGGGTGCTGAGAAGACAATGTATTACTTGAGCAAGAAGCTTCTTCCAAATAAAAGTATAACCTAATCAAAAGAACCTATTTAGCAATGGTTTTGGCAACCACAAAACTTCCACACTACTTTCAGTCATACAAAGTCATAGCAGTATCTATGATGGATCCGGTCCAATATCTGTATAGAACACCAACATTGGTGGGAACTAGCAAGATGGTTAATCTTGTTATCAGAATTCAACATTGAATATGCTACAAAGAAAACTATCAAGGGGCAGTTGCAGATTTTCTGGCAGCACATCCAATTAAAGATAATAAACAATGGGAAATCGACTTTCCTAATGAACATTTGAACTTAATAGAGAAGAAAGGATGGAAGCTCTACTTCGACGAATCAGTTCATAGTAAAGGAGCCAGAGTAAGCATTTTGTTAGAATCTCCACAAGGAGAAGTTATCCCAATGTTGAAAAGATTGTGATTCGCGGTAACGAATAACATGGCAGAATATGAAGCTTGCTTATTTGGGATAGAAGCTATGGTTGCAGTTAAAGTTGGAGAGGTTGAGGTTATTGCTGATTCAAAACTGGTCATTGAGCACGCTAACGGCAATTGGAAGTTAAAGAAAAAAGGTTGAAACCCTACATTGACTACCTGCATAGTGTTATTTAGAACTTTGAAAGCATAACATTCACACACACAAGTGGAGTGAACAACTGAGTCCCGGATGCCTTGGCAAATTTAGCATCAGCTTGGGAAGAGATATCAGCTATGCCTAAGAAGCCATTTATATAATGTCTTCAAGTAGTATCCTGCATTACGAAGGAGAAAGGAACATGGATATAGAGGAAGAGGATCAGCCATGGTTTTATGATGTCCTATAGTGCATGACCAAGAGGGTTTACCCCGACTCAGCTACTAGGGATGTCAAAAGAGCTATACAATGTTTGGTATTACAATTTGCAGTATTGGATCGTTAGCTGTACAAGAGAATGTTAGAGGTGGTATTCTTAAGATGTGTATCAAGGAAAGAAGCTGAATAAATTATGAAACAGATCCACGCAAGGGTTTGCAGTACCCACATGAGCAGAAAAGCATTAGCAAAGAAGATTCTTAGACAAGGATTCTTTTGGTCGACAATAGAAAGAGATTGTATTTCTTTTGTGAAAAGGTGCTTTGAATGCCAAATTCATAGAGACTTGAGTCACATTCCATCTTCAGATTTATATCCTTTTATTTCGCCATGGCCATTTGCAGCTTGGGGAATAGATATCATTGGCAAATTTCACCACTTGCTTCTAATGGACACGAATTCATAGTGGTGGCAGTGGACTATTTCTCGAGATGGGCTGAGGCAGAATCTTTTAAGAATATCGGAGGGAAGCAAATGGCTAAATTCATTGAAAAGAATATGATATGTAGATATGGGATTCCCCATCATTTAGTGACGGATAATGGGGTTCAATTCCAAGCTAAAGTAAAAATGCTATTAGAAAAGTATGAAATTGAGCACCATAAATCTTCACCATATCGTCCGTAAGCAAATGAGGCAATGGAGGCGGCAAACAAGAACATTAAGAAAATATTAAGGAAAATGGCAGAAAATCATCAAGATTGGGCAAACAAGTTACTGTATGCTTTATGCAGCTACAGGACTATTGCTAAGTCTGTGAATAGGGCAACTCGTTATTCTCTAGTTTACGAAATGGAAGTCGTGCTACCAACAGAAATAGAAGCGCAGTCCTTGTAAATAATGATGGAATCCAAGATTCCAGAATGTCAATGGGCCAAAAATCACTATGAAGAATTGGTACTCCTAGATGGAAAAAGGCTTGACGCCCGATTTATGGATCAGATATATAAAAGGAGAATGGCTAAGCACTATAAAAAAAGAGTTCATCTGAAGCTACTCAGAGTAGGAGATTTGGTCCTAAAACAGATGCAACCAAACATTCATGACCCGAGAGGCAAATTTAATCCTAACTAGAAAGGTCCATTTCTAATTAAAAAGATGTTTTCAAATGGTGTAGTGAAGCTATCAGACATGAAGGGCAATGAATTCACAAAACCAATCGATTTGGATAGGCTGAAGAAATTTTATGTATAAGACGAAATGTTTATGGCAAAGCCCAATTAATAAAATTCACTTTTATGTTTGTATTAACTTTAAAGTTTGTCATGTTAAGTCATTGTTAATGTGCAAATGATGTGAATTTACATTGTTGACATGGAATAGCAGGAAATATTTCAAACATTTTATCAAAAGACATTTCATTCATAATAATTGCATACATTCATATAATTACACTATCAATAATTGTCTAGTACATATCATTAGAAAGCAAGATAACTGCATTTATATGCCAAGTCCTAGCAAAATCTAGCAGTCAGTAAATTAGTCGACTCAGAATCAGCACCGACTTCTGAATCAGCTTGCAGCCACAAGCATTACAAGGCAGAGGAAGAAGTGTCGGCTACATCAAAAATGGGGATAGTCGTGCGACTAGGCCAAGTGGAAATAAAGCGAGACAGAAACTGTTGAATAATAAGTCCACCCTCAAACCGAGTATAATCAAGGACAGCCTGATGCTGACCCTACTGCCTAGTCACATGGCTAGGGTAATAAGCCACCACCATAGTCAGTCTACACGGGCACACAAAGCATGTAAAAAGAAACTGTGACTCGCTCTATGAACCACCAAGGGCAAGTACATTTAACACCCTCAACGGTGAGATCTTGAAAGATAGCAGTCCAGTCTTTAACAGTATTGCTGGTCAAGCGACAGTGGTGCCAGACATAGACTCTTGGTCTGTAATTAAATATCAGATGGTCCAATGGTGGATTCATCACTTGAAGCTTCTCATAAGTCCACAACTGCAAATGCATTCAAAAAAAATCAAAAACAAAAAAAAAGAGAGAAAAGAGAAAAAGCTCGTTAAGTCAAAAACCCGCAAGGGTGGCTTAAGTAAAATTAGAGCATTACAAAAACCATACATAAATAATAAATGCATTTACCTGCAACAGAAGCGGGCTCCCCATCAGACCAAGCATCGAGTCAGAGTCCTGAGCATGGTCTCCTAGCCAAGTCTACGGCTCGACAAGAATAAGTAGAAACGGTCTGCGTCGCCTAGATACCTGCTCAACTATAAGCACCAGCCGAAGGCTGCCATAACCGTCAATGCCACTGCAATAAGTACTAGCTCAAGATGCAAAAACAAACAAGTAGGGCCTAGTATGGACTAGCACGGTCCATCCCCAATGGACGATCTATAAGAGGTCGCAGGGGCACAACATCATCTCTATAGACGCTCAAATTTTGCCCCTAATGGCCCAGTGATGACAAACCGTTTTTAACATAAGTTTGGATCGGGATTCTCGATTGTCTTGGTTTTCAGACTCATGGTACGTTGCTGAGATACTAAATGTGTTTAACCATTTTTACTTTTTCGGATCACTGCGCGTTTCGCAACGAAACCATGTTTGAGAAGCGTGTTGGGCCTGCCAGGCGCACTTCCCGATGCACCACCTCATTTTGCATGCCACCCGGTCTAATTTTGTAAAAATGGGCCCCGCCCCATTTTAGGGCCCACCAGTGGCATTTTCACCATATAAGCCCTAAAATAGGCAACACATCCCCATTTGCCTATGAATAGGGTATTGGGAATTGTGTTAAGGGGGACTTTTTTTAGAAAACCTTAAGGAAACTCTACCATTTTTAAAAGTCAACCAAAAAAAATCAAGGCTAAACTTGTGTTTTCTCTTTGGTTTAGGTTGTGATTCATCCATTTCTAATCATAAAACCCTTAAGTATTCTTTGAAAAGTCCAAAACTATGTTTATCTAACTTATTTCAGAAGCCCAGAATATTAATAATCAATAAAACTGATCCGATTTGGATATCTAGTGGCAAAGCTACAGACTTTATTGATTTGGGATGCATTTTTGTTCCAAATGGATTTAATAAATATCAATAAACAAGATTTTGATTAGTGATGGGTGTATTTGTTCATCGTTCATGATGAACATCAAGACCTTGGACTCTAATCTTGTCTTAATCTTTAAATCATTGCTTTCAATTTAAGTCATTTACTTTCAAGTACTTTTAATATCTATCCTTTAAGTTTATGCTGTTTTACTTATTGTATTATGATTATTTGTGACACTAGCCATTATATATTAACACATGAACATAAACATGCATCATTTTAATCATTAGTTGAGTGAAAGAATGTTTTATGATTCTGAATGTGTTGTATGATTCTGTGAATATCATTTTTGTTGTGTTTATGATTCATGAAGGATTCTTTATTGCTTTGGTATTATATTGTATATTGGCTAAATGTTAAGGGTCCTAAATGGATTCCTAATAGTTTCTTGCTTGTAATATTAATTGGGATTTGGAAAATGTTAATGGGGTATGGGTAAAATGTATTTCAGGAGATCGGTTGTAATCTTTTCTCCTTCCCCCATTTCGTATGGATGATTTAATTCCATGCATAATGTATGATATTCTTTACACGTTTGGCATCTTTCGCAAAATTGTATTAAATTTGTTTTGCATCTCAATTTTAGTTAATCTTTTTATTAAATCATTGTGAATTAATGGACAAAAAGGAGGCTGTTTAAACCGAGCGATATGGGTGCCTAACACCTTTCCAATATTGTAACTAACTCCTAAACCCTATCTCTGGTTTAAAACCAAGTTAGTCGATTCTTTAAAATCGACTAATTCGACTTTTCAAAAGGATCGCCATTTCTGAGGATTAATAAACGAGCTTAATAAAAGAAAACCGCTTTTCAATAAATAAAATTAACCAAGCCCGTTTTGTTTCAATCTTTCCTTTTATGTAATGATCGAAAAATAAAATCTCGCTATCCTTAAGCTCCAAAGTCATAAGAAGGGACCTTGTAAGCTGAGAAACTAAACACCAACAGAATCATCGAGGCAAGATAGTCGTCAAGGCAAGGCACCACCAGAATCTCTTCGACCACAGGTATCCTCCCGGAAATGATGCTAAACTCCCCAAATAATGGACAAATCTTAAAGTTGTTGAGATAAAATAAGTTGTTTGAATGGTCAAAATGGTTTATCAACCATGGTAACAGTCCGGGTTAGACCCAAATGTTCCGATAATAGCGTAGCCTATTGTGGACCCCTTCCTCAAAAATAGGCATATAAAGGATATGACTAAGGGCAGAAATGCACGTGAATGTGTGAGTCGCCACCTTGTTTAATTATTTTAGGGTAAACTAGGAAAAAACCCTAAGTTGACTCCAATTTTAATTAACCTAATTACTAGATTAATTATCCCAATGTTTAAGGCATAGTTTGCAAACCCGAGGTGGATCCCGAGACTATGTCATGCTGATGAACTAACCAAAATGTAAATGCTTTGTAAGGTAAATGATGTAATTGGACCAATGAAATGTTTAAGTGATTTCGACTTGCCGCTCGGGGTTAAATCCCAAACGTACCTACTTACTTTCGTTTGAATGGAAGATCAAAGTCGACGTAGTTCGATAGGCCTTTTTTTAAAGGGCTTTGAATGGGTATGCTTAATGCATGAGTGTGTGTATGCTTCGTGCTTTTTGTTTAGGCATTTTGCCAAAGAATTGATTGATTTGATTAGGCGTTTGTTGCCAAAAGTGTTGATTTAAGGCTTTTAGCCAAAAAGATTGATTTAGGCAATTCGTTTGCCAAAAGTTGATGTGATTTAGGCAATTGATTTGCCAAAAGTGATTATTTGAAGGCTTTTAGCCAAAATGGGTTGATTTAGGCAATTTGTTTGCCAAAAGTGTTGATTGGGCGATTGTCGCCAAAATTAATTGATTGGGCAATTTATTGCCAAAAATTGATATTTGGGCTTTTTGTTGCCAAAATGGTTGATTAATTCAAGGCATTTTTCGCCAAAGCTTCGCTTTAAGCGATTTGTCGCTAAAGATGGTTAATCTTACTTATAGGTAATTTGTTTGCCAAAAGTGATCAATTGAATTGTAATATAGGCAATTTATTGCCAAAAGAAACGTGGTTGATTAAGGCTATTTAGCCACAATTATTGATTAATTGGACTTAAGCCGGACTGTTCGAAATAAAGGCGATTATACCGTAGTCATTAATTAACCAGATACTTTAGCCAATATTGTCGGATTTAGGCTTTAACACCACGATTATTAATTAACCGGGCATTTAAGCTTAATCATATTTAATTGAGGCAGTTTATTTGCCTAATTGATGACGTGAATGCATTTATGCAGCAGTTTAATTCAGAATTGGAGTAGAAGAGAATATGCACAAAATGCTGAAATTAAATAGACAGGGTTTCGTTATTACCTGAGTTAATCGGCGGCCGCTTCTTAGCTTCAGCTTGAAAATTCCAGATTAAGCTCCTCGTTTGGGGAATATTAATTAGAATTAATTTAATTAAGTGACCAAGTGTCACAACAGCAGAATAATAAAAGCCTACACTAAATGCAGAAAAGCAATAAAAGAACCGCAAGGAGTGTTAGGGAGAAGAGAGCGTCCGTCAACACAGACTGAGTACCTAGAAATGGCGAACCGGGGCTGTATTTATATGGAAAACCCAGGCTGGAGGGCGGCAGCTGCCGCCGCGGACGGCGGGCTCTCCCGTCGTGGAGGGTGGGCACTGCCGCCGTGGACGGCGGCTGCTACCACCCTATCATGTCCGCTTGCTAGTTTTTTGTTCCAAAGGCTTTTTCGGGAGTTTCGTACCTCCGAAAAATATTCCGGGACCAGTTCCGCGATCCTCGTAATTTTCCGGACGTTTCAAGTACCATATTGGTATACTTTCGGTGAACTTTCCGAATGGCCTCCAGTCCGGCCGGACTGTTTGCAGTCCGGGAAAACAAGCTTTTTGAGCCTCAAAATTTGAGTATTCACAGTTGCCCCCACTGACAACCATAAAAATGATTTATGGGAGTCGGTGGTTATCTGAAAAACAAATTTTGAAGGCGAAAATCAGACGCGTTGAAAAGACCCGCCTTTTGGCCTTCGTGGCCAAATTGGGCATTTTTGGGCCTTTGGGGCCAAATTGAAAATTTTTGGGCCTTAGGGGCCAAAATGTGAACTTCCGGGCCTCTGTGGCTAAATTGGGCATTTTTGGGCCTTTGGGGCCAAATTGGGAATTTTTGGGCCTTAGGAGCCAAAATGTGAACTTCCGGGCCTCTGTGGCCGAATTGGGCCTTTTTGGGCCTTTGGGGCCAAATTGGGAATTTTTGGGCCTTGGGGGCCAATTTGAGAATTTTTTTTGGGCCTTAGGGGCCAAAATGTGAACTTTTGGGCCTTTGTGGCCAAATTGTGAACTTTTGGGCCTTTGGGGCCAAATTGTGAACTTTTGGGCCTTTGGGGCCAAATTGGGAATTTTTGGGCCTTAGGGGCCAAAATGTGAACTTTTTTTTTTTATGTTTCTGCACTTACTGTTTTATTAGCATGCATGCTAAGATAGAATTAAGATATTATCCTTAGTAAGGAACCAAGGAATAACTCTTAGACTGCTTTACCTTTTAGGATCCACACATTAGATTGGACGTAGGTGAGACCTCTGTTGCTGAAATCCCGGTCGAGATACTCGACCACAACAACCCGGTCGGAGCCATTATCAGTCCCTCTCATCTGGACATTTTTAAGACATCTTGAGATGGCTCGGCACAATTACAAGGACTTACTGGGTGCGTTGGCCGAGAGATGGTGGGACACCACCAATACTTTCCATTTCCCTTGGGGTGAGATGACAATGACCCCCACTGATATTTCGGTGATCTCCGGGATTCCTTTTGGCATTCGGCCGATCGAGCTGTATAATGACTGGAGGACTGAGGTCTCTCCTGATCGGATGGTTGAGCTGATAGGGATCGACCTGCCCCGGATTGTCGGGCCAAGCTCTACTACTCCCGTTTTGAGCGTTTCCAGACGTTGGTTATCCCTCCAGGCCCCCGACATTTATGCTAGATACAGGCAGGGAGAGCTGACGGCTACTCAGGTGGCCAGATTCACTTTGTTGCTGCTGTTCGCTTCGACCTTCTGGTCCAACAGGAAGGATAAGTTTAATCCTTTCATCTTGAAGAGTTTGGAAAATCTAGCCCATCTTGAGGAGTACGACTGGGCCGGCGCTATTCTGAGCCGCATGTATGATGACATGTGTGATCTAAGTCGGGGCCACTGGAAACTCAGCGGGACCTACTACTTTTGGGAGGTAATGTAAAGAACATTCTCCCTTTCTGTGTTTTTCTGTTTATTTATTGATTTTCCCTCACTGATTCTTGCTTCTGTTTTGCAGACTTGGGCATTTGAGTACTTTCCTTACACTCGCCCGGAGCTGATTCATGCTGATCTTGGATTAGGGCTGGTACCTTTGGCTTGGAGGTGGTACCGAACAAACCTCCAAACTGTTCGACGCAGAAAGTCGTTAAGGGACCTGCGGACCTTCTTCGATACTTGCACCGTGGAGCAGGTAAGTGTCTTGTAATTTTTTTTAAGTATGTGAAAATAAAAAGGATTTATTAACACATTTGCTTCTTTCATAGGTTGAGGCGGGGGCGATGAATGCCCGTCTTCAAAGTTGGATTGAGGCTGACCCCCATTTCAAGCGATCAGAGGCCTTGTCTCGACGGAGGGTTGTCTTGTCACATCCCGTCTTGAGAGGCTATTATCTGGGTGAGAGAGTAGACTTTCAGATCAGAGGCTGTCGCTCCGTCCCTTATCCCCCTCCCGAGGACATGCGAGAGGGAAAGCAGATGACGCTTATCGACGCTCATATTGAGGGCTTCCCACATGTGGAGTTCATTCTGGGAGGAGATTATGATGAGTTCTGCAAGATGTTTCTGATGCAGCCTATCGGATCTCGGTTTGATGATTTACAGGCACCTTCCCAGCCTCCAATCACACATTCTTCTCGGGCTTCAGGCCCCTCGACAGGACTCTAAGGAGGAGGCGCCAGACTGATCCTTCTTCTTCCACTCCAGTTGAGGACCCGTCTCAGGCTGGGCCTAGTCGCCCGTCAGGTCTTTCCAGGGCTCCCCGGGCCATCTCAGAGGCTACCGGGCTGCTTCATCCAGGCCTGGCCAACCTACGTCTTCCATACAGCATTTCCTACCATACTCCTGACGGCACTCTAGCTTTTCGGGAGGTCTCCCTAGAGAATGTGGATCGCTTGGATCTTCCTCCCGAGGACATTAATGAGGTAATGACTGATAAATCTCTCACAAAAAGGATTCATAAGAGATTTAATATTGACTTGTGTTTTTTGTATGATTTCCAGGTTCCTAACGGCTTGGTCAGTCAGATGATGGAGCTGATGCTTGGGATGCAGCAAGAACTTTCTTCGTCCTGGACTCTGAGGGCCTTTGATGATCAGAGGAGGAGGAGGCCCCGTTGCTGATGCCATGGCTGCTAGATTTTTCCTGTTTTTTTTTCTTTGCCTGTATTTCTGTACTGAACTTTGACTGTACCTGCACTTGGTTAGTACTGAAAATTTTATATGTATGCATGATTATCCACTTTGATTTGTAAGAAAACGGGATTTTTTTTTTCAATTTCAACTTTCAATTCTTTTCAATTTCTGATCTTTTTTTCAAAAATGAATCCCTTTTATAACCACAGCATGCACAATTGGACTAAGAGTCTCTCCAAGGTAGAAAAGATCAATTTGGGGAGGTACGGTATATTTCCTGGTATGACATCACCTGCTTTATCCAGGTTAGCTTCCGCCATACCCGAGTTTACCTGCTAGGCCTTACACACTGCACTTGGTACTACGCTTCGTGCGTTTTGAGGCAGATGGGGATAGACCAGACTGTCCCAATTGTAGATGGCACTTCTGTTGATTCAATTATTACTTCGGGTGTTACCCGAGCCATCCTTAAGGCCTGGGTTAGAGATCATCACATGGTTAGGCTTTTACCTAATCCTACCGGTGTCCAGACTTCTCCTGAGTATCGGACCTGGTTCATTGCCATTGTTTGGCCAGTTGAAAGGCCAAGGAGGAACGCACTGCTGAGTGCACTTGAAGGTTGGGCTCAGGCTGACGCTGATAATGAGGTTGGGACTGATGAGGAGATTGTGTTGGCTCCCCGGACAGGCGAGGTTGGAGAGAGTTCAGCAGCTAGGGATGACTCGGAGGATGTTGCCCCATGGAGGCGACGGGACACCTAGACTCTTATAGGCTTTTGGACTTTTGTTGTTTTTTTCCCTTATTTTGACTTTTTGACTTTTTATTTGGGACTTTGACTTTGGATTTTGGATGTATGTTTTTTTTTTTTTTTTGGACTTGGACTTTAGACTTCATTATTTATTTATTTTTCTTGGACTCTTTTGCTTTCTGCTTGACTTCGGACTGTTTCACTTTATTGCTTTAATCGGGAATGTCATTCGACTTTTAAGCTTACCAAGCATTTTCCAACTTTATTTATTCAAGCTCTAATTTTTGCCTAAGCCGCCCTTTCAGGTTTTCAACTTAGCGAGCTACCCATTTTTGCCTAAGCCGCCCTTTTCGGGTTTTCAACTTAGCGGGCTCCGACTTTTGCCTAAGCCGCCCTTTCGGGTTTTCGACTTAGCGGGTTTTTCTCTCTTTTTTTTCTTTTCTTTTTCTTTTTTTTTTATATTATTGTTGGCAAAGAAGAAAGAATTATGAAATGATTTTTCCATTAATGTGTAGACCGTACCCAATGAGGGCTGCCTACATACCTCCGATTCATAATTTCTTTTTTCCGAAGAGAATCAGGTCTAATGTAGTTCTTTTTACATTATGCAATGCTTATTATACAAAATATCTTTTTAACTGATCTAAATTACATGGATTCGTGAATTTCAAACCATCCAAATCAGTCAAAATGACGGCTCCGCCAGACAATATTTTCTTCAACACATAGGGTCCGGCCCAATGAGGACGAAACTTCCCACGTGGGTCTATGATTGGCTGTCTAACTTTCTTCAAGACCAAACAACCTTCTTCCAGTTTTTGGTCTTTGACCTTCTTATTAAAATGTCGTGCCATTCTTCTCTGGTAAACTTGAGTTTGGTGGATCGCTTGCAATCGTTTTTCGTCCATACCCAAGAGTTACAAATGATAATTCTTAGCCCAATCTGCTTCGCTGATCTGGCTTTCCCGGATAATCCTCGCCGACTGAACTTCCAGCTCAATAGGCAACACTGCTTCCAAACCATACACTAAGGAATACGGAGTTGCTCCGGTGGGTATTCTGATTGAAGTCCTATATCCCCATAGGGCATTTGGTAACTGTTCATGCCAAGCTTTGTGCTTTTTAACTGTCTTCTGCAAAATGACTTTTATAGCCTTATTTGCAGCCTCTACAGCCCCATTTGTTTGTGGACGATAGGGTGAGGACTTATGATGTTGGATTCTCTTTTCTTTCAACAAATCAGAAAATTGACTCTAAAAGTGGGACCCATTATCAGTGATGACTTCAAATGGCGTTCCGTACCGACAAAGGATGTTAGTACGAACGAACTGTGCTGCCTTCTTGGCATTCAAAACCGAATAAGAGGCTACCTCAATCCACTTGGTGAAATAATCCACAGCAACCAGGATGAATTGATGACCATTGGAAGCCTTTGGGTGGATCTTTCCGATCACATCTATGCCCCAAGTTGCGAAGGGCCAAGGTGAAGCAATGAGATTCAAATTGACCGGAGGCTGTTTTTGCAGCTTAGCAAAAATT
This sequence comes from Jatropha curcas, assembly GCF_041381405.1. Taxonomy (NCBI): domain Eukaryota; kingdom Viridiplantae; phylum Streptophyta; class Magnoliopsida; order Malpighiales; family Euphorbiaceae; genus Jatropha; species Jatropha curcas. The sequence goes on along the minus strand of NC_143157.1, from coordinate 9,126,503 downwards.
TGACACTCATGGCACTTCTGCGCGTGCCTCACGCAATCTGCATTCATGGTTGACCAGTAATAACCCAGGTCCACGATTTTCCGAGCCAAGGCTATCCCATGCATGTGTGGACCAGACTCCCCATTATGTAAGGAATCCATGATGGTTTGAGCTTCTCCCTCATCAACGCACCTTAGGTGCAGGCCATTCCAACTTCTTTTATACAGAACTCCCCTAGTAAGGAAATATCCGGATACTAACTATCTCAATGTCCGTTGATCAGTCTTGGTGGATCCCTCCGGGTAGGCTTCATTCTGAAGATAATTCTGTATATCCCAATACCAGGGCTTGTCATCCACTAAATTCATGATATGTGCTGGCTGTTTCTGTAGCCGAACTGTCAGAGGTCGAATGACTTGGTCTCCCCCTACATTAACCATGGAGGCCAAAGTAGCCAGAGCATCAGCAAACTGATTTTTGGCTCGCGGCAAGTAGTGGAAGGATAAATCCTCAAATTGCTGAGCCAATTCGTCCAAGCGTTGTAGGTAAGGAACCAAACGCTCTTCCTTAATTTTCCATTTTCTCAAAGCTTGGGAGACTATTAAATTGGAATCCCCGAAAACCTTGAGGACCTTTATTTCGTTTTCCAGGGCTGCTTCTAACCCCTTTATGCAGGCTTCATACTCGGCTTCATTGTTGGTACAGTCGAAATCTAATTTGACTGCGATTGGGACGTATTCTCCACAAGGAATTTTGAATACGACTCCAACCCCATTTCCATGGTAGTTTGAAGCTCCATCGAAGTACATTTCCCAGACTTCACTTTCCAAGCTCAACAAGTCTTCATCAGGAAATTCTACCTCCGGCATTTGGTCTTCGACCGATAATTCTGCTAATTGATCAGCCAAGGCTCCACCTTTCACTGCCTTCCGTTGTACAAATTTTAAATCATAGGCTGCGAGCACCGACACCCACTTAGCCATCTTACTGTCAAGAACCGGCCTCTCCATAAGGAATTTCAAGGGGTTCGATTCAGAAATAATGTATGTGGTGTAGGACGAGAGGTAGTGCTGCAGCTTTGTACAAACCCAAACTAGAGCCAGACACAACTTCTCTATCTTATTGTATATTAGCTCGTAGTCTAGCATCCTTTTGCTGAGGTAGTACACAGCATTTTCTACTCTGGTGTCTTCTGCTTGTTGAGCTAGCATTGCACCCATCGCTTCTTCTGTCACTGATAGGTACAATAGCAAAGGTTTTCCTGGCCTTGGTGGCTGTAAGACTGGCGGGGATAACAAATATTGCTTGACTCGGTCAAAAGCTTTCTGACAATCCTCATTCCATTTGACGGATACCCCTTTCCTGAGTAATTTGAAGATCGGACCACAAGTATCGGCCAATTGATTAATGAACCGGCTGATGTACTATAGCCTTCCCAGGAAACCCCGAACTTCCTTTTCCGTCTTCGGTGCTGGCATTTCCAAAATGGCTTTGGCTTTTGAAAGGTCAATCTCTATGCCCTTCCGACTGACCATATGCCCCAGAAATACTCCGGATGTAGCTCCAAACAGACATTTCGCCGGGTTGAGCTTCAAATTGTACTTTCGAAGTCTAAGGAAGAACTTCTCAAGTGCTGTTGTATGTTCTTTAGCTGTTTTTGATTTAACAACCATATCGTCCACATACACTTCTACTTCTTTGTGAATGATGTCATGGAAAATGGTCGTTGCCATTCTTTGATAGGTTGCCCCGGCATTTTTGAGCCCAAAAGGCATAACCATATAGCAGTAGGTTCCCCACTCCATGATGAATGCCGTTTTCTCTTTGTCTGGCAAATGCATCATTATTTGATTGTATCCGATAGCAAGATCGGTCAAGGAGACCATCTCGTGTCCAGCCATTCGGTCCACCAACAAGTCAATATGCGGCAGGGGGAAGTCGTCCTTCGGACATCCTTTATTCAAATCCCGGTAATCCACACACATTCTGACTTTGCCATCTTTCTTCGGCATTGGCACAATATTCGCTAACCATGTCGGGCAGGCAATGGGTTCTATGAACTTATTCTCCAGTTGCTTGGCTACTTCCTCCTTGATTCTCAAGGACCATTCTGTTTTCAGCCTTCTTAGCTTCTGTTTTACCGGTTTAGCCTCAGGGTATACTGGAATCTTGTGCACCGCTATTGCCGGGTCAATTCCCGTGATGTCACTTGCCTTCCACATGAAGCAATCGGCAAACTTTTTCAAGCATTCAATGACATGTTCCCTGTTCACACAGTCAAATGCAATGTATGTATGTTCATTTTCTTCTTTGCCAATTATTATTTTTTCTTTTTCATTTTTTTATTTCGTTTATTTGATTTTCATTATTTTTGCTTGGAAATGCTTGGAAAGATAAACACGCGGGGTAGCCCATAATTTGCAAGCTCTTATTGATTAGGACGGAATCATCCTCAAAAATTACATCAAATTTGAAGTCTGGATTTTCTAAATCCGACACAGACGACTCAGAACTGGAACTGGACTCTGACTCGGTTTCAGATTCGGGGTCAGCCTCAGGCTCAGTACAGGACTTGGTTACAGACTTTGACTCTAGGTTTGACTCAGGAGGGGGTTTATCAGCAGCGTGCTCCTCCTCAGCGTACCAGTTGGTGAGAGTCCCTTTGTGCGGTTTGATCAGGCTCAGTAGGTCTTGGTTCCCATCATTTCCTGTAATGACCGCAACCTCGTCAAAGAGACTGGGCTGCATGAAGTCTTCCACTTCCAGTTCAGTTATTGTTTCGGGCTTGTTGCCCCAGACATCAGAAAATACCTCTAACCCAGGCAGCATCTTCTTAGCTGTCGGGAAGTAGAATGGTTCCTGGAAGCCACAATAAGGAATTGTTTCTCTCGATTTGCAGAAATGACCATTCAAAGTCAAAAGGTAAGGCCGCATCTGTACACTCTTCTTCTTTCTTCTCCCGGTCCTTCCAGCCAGGTCTTCATCAGTGGGCTCATATCCTAGCCCAAAAGTCCCTTTATTCACTGGACATTCCCAAGCTTGCAGTGCGGGGTATGTTTTTTCGGACCTTGCCATAACCATTTCTGGCAGCTAGGACATTCTCAGCATCAAAGGCACTATGCAGTTTATTTGCATTGTCCCGAAATCAAAGAGAATTCGAGAGTTTGCAGTCTTTCCTTCTATGAACTGCACAGTGTCATATTGAAATCCCGAGAGGGGCAAATTGGCATTTTCAGGGTTGACCTCAAAGAGAGGCTGGCCCTTTGGCTTCTTGAGCTGGCTGTAATCATCCCCTTGAACCGTTATAATTTTACCCTCGTAGGGGAATTTGACCTTTTGGTGCAAAGAGGAAGGTACTGCCTTGGTATGGTGTATCCATGGCCGTCCCAGAAGCAGGTTGAAACTGGTGGGCACGTCAATTACTTGGAGCGGTACCTCCATCATGGCTGGCCCAATTGCCACTTTTAGTGTAGCAACCCCCAATACTTCCCTCCGGGTGCTGTCATATGCTTTAACTATCTGGTCCGATGGAATGAAATCTGTTTCTTCCAACCCCAGACAGCTGGCTACCCTTAGTGGGCAGACATTCAGTGCTGACCCATTATCAATGAGAACCATGGGCACAGTTTTATCTCTGGTTTGAACAGTGACGTAAAGGGCATCGTTGTGACTGCCTCCCTCCTTGGGCAAGTCATCATTAGAAAACCCGATGCTTTGCATCTTTGATGATTGGGTGAGGGTGGATACCAGCACTTCAGGGCTAACCTCCACCGATGTTTGAAGTTGACTCAAAGCCTTGCAAAGAGCTTGGCGATGAGGAAAGGATGATGCCAGAAGTTCCCAAATCGATACCCTAACTTGTGTCTTTTTTAGCTACGAGAGTACCGGGTCTTCCTTCGGCTCAGCTACCCTTTGATAGGGCTTATTTTGGACTTTGTCCAGAACTATCGGTTCATACTGTCTCCCACTCCTAGTCATAGCATCGACCTCTTCAGTTAGGTCATTCAGATCCAGGACACAGATTTCATTCATTTCTAGGAATGGCTCGAAAGGATTGATCAATTCCTGGTTAGAAACAATAGCATTTACCCCATGATTTGGTAAGGGATTAGTGCTAATGTTTGGCTTATTCCTTGGAATAATTGAACCGTTGTCCACCAGGTCTTGGATGCGGTTCTTAAGCGTCTAGCACGCTTCAGTCTTGTGCCCGTTACCCTGATGATACTCACAGTATTCGTCAGCTCTATAGTTCCTTGATAATGGGTTGGGTGGCGGCCTTGCTTCCAAAGGCTTGATGTAGTTTGCCTTGACAGCTTCTCGGAATACTAAAAGGATTGGCATCCCGAGATCAGTATATGTCCTTCTCGACTGACTGGCATTTCTCATATTCCCCACACGTAAAGGATTCGTGGGGGTGATGCTTGCCACTTCATGGACTTTGCTAGCTTGGCTAGGTTTCTTGTATTTTGAGGTTCCCGAGTCTTCTTTCAGTTGCCCCATTTCAATTAAATCCTCTACCTTCATAGCAGTGGCAATAAGCAACTGAAACGTTGGTAGGTACTAAGTTTGTAGTTGTTGTTGGTAGACAGGCAGCAGGTTCTTTATAATTATGTCCACCTATTCTTGCTCAGAAGGTCGGTTGATCATTTGGGCGACCTTAGCCCTCCACCTCGTAAGGAACGAGGAAAAGGGTTCGTTGTTCTTTTGTTTGGTGGTTTCCAGTTCTCTCTGAGTAACATCTACCTCCATATTATAATGGTACTGCGTGTTAAATGCATTGCACATGTCTTCCCAGGTCTTCATTTTAGTCCGATCCAGGTTGACAAACCATCTCAAAGTAGCACCAGTCAGAGATTGTTGAAACAACTGAGCAAGGAGCTCGCTGTTCAAGCCAAACGGGTTTAGGGCACCCACATACATTTTCAGGTGCGTTTTGGGACAAGTGGTTCCATCAAACTTGTCCATGTTGGGCATTTTGAACTTTGTTGGCAGTCTTGCTTCGGGGAACAAGGACAAGGAGTCCATGTCCACCACTTCCTTGTGTGTCTTAAGGGCAGTGATTGACCTTTCCAAGAGTTCCAATTTTTCTCTCATTTTCTGAGCTTCCAGCTCAAAAGCAGTTCTGGAGGGCATGTCATCCAGGTTAAGGGCAGGGTTTGTCGGTTCAGCAGCAGGTCCCTGATTGGAGGTAGCAGGATCACTTCCTCCAGCTGAAGCCCCATTTCCATTACCACTACCTAGTTTAGCTATTAGGGCAGTTCTCTGGGCAGCTAATGCCTCATTCATCCTAGCCTCCATTCTGGCTTCGAGTTGTTCCATGAGATTTTGGATGTCAGCAAGTGATGCCATTGGTGCAGTTGAAGTTGGTGAGGTTGGTGAAGCTGGTGAGGTTGGTGATAGCACCGTAGGTGTGACTGGAACTTGGATAGGCACTCGAACAGTGGGTACCTGTAAGTATAAGGGTAATTGGATTAGGGTACAGTGGTTCGTGTATAAGGGTAGCTGATGTGAGGTAGATCGACTCTTTGTCCAACTGTGCATGACTAAAAACAAAAGAATGTTTTGTGTTCTTTTTGTGTTTATTCAATGTTTATGATATGTCGTGAATGCGCACAACAACACGTCATAATCCGTTTTAATGAGATGCTTCAAGCATTGGGTACATACAGCCCTAAAGGATAGGTACTATAGGCTATGACACAAATAGAAAATAGGCTTATAAAGGGACCCTTGAACCTTGAGCATGGATATACCTAACCACATATGAAACAAGGAGTTTCGCGTGGGTCCGACAGTACGCATACTCATAGGCCACCCCCAAAAGGATTAGGGATGGTTTGCGGTAACAGGGAGGACGCTTTGGCTGTCCGTCGGCATAATCAAGGAGACCTGCCGATCAGCGCTACTTGCTATCCAGACTCAGAAGATTGAACAGAAGAGAAGAAATTCATTTGAAATTCGTTTTTTATGTAATGGAGAAAAAGATTCTCAATCATGCAAATAAATCAACAAATTTAAATGTTTTAATTAAATTGTACAATTAAGTCCAAATTTCTTTATCAAGTATTCTCAAAGAAAGAACATTTGATTCGTGTTAGGGTACCCTGCAAAACAAAGCACAACAAAGATAATACCCTGAAGAAGGGCAAGTTAGTTGATGCAGCAATTGTAGTCCACTTTATGCAAAATGATTACATAAATCCCAAGTGAAGTCGCCAAACTGTGGACCCCTCCCCCAAAAATAGGCATATAAAGGATATGACTAAGGGCAGAAATGCACGTGAATGTGTGAGTCGCCACCTTGTTTAATTATTTTAGGGTAAACTAGGAAAAAACCTTAAGTTGACTCCAATTTTAATTAACCTAATTACTAGATTAATTATCCCAATGTTTAAGGCATAGTTTACGAACCTGAGGTGGATCCCGAGACTATGTCATGCTGATGAACTAACCAAAGTGTAAATGCTTTGCAAGGTAAATGATGTAATTGGACCAATGAAATGTTTAAGTGATTTCGACTTGCCGCTCGGGGTTAAATCCCAAACGTGCCTACGTACTTCCGTTTGAATGGAAGATCAAAGTCGACGTAGTTCGATAGGCCTTTTTTTAAAGGGCTTTGAATGGGTATGCTTAATGCATGAGTGTGTGTATGCTTTGTGCATTTTGTTTAGGCATTTTGCCAAAGAATGATTCATTTGATTAGGCGTTTGTTGCCAAAAGTGTTGATTTAAGGCTTTTAGCCAAAAAGATTGATTTAGGCAATTCGTTTGCCAAAAGTTGATGTGATTTAGGCAATTGGTTTGCCAAAAGTGATTATTTGAAGGCTTTTAGCCAAACTGGGTTAATTTAGGCAATTTGTTTGCCAATAGTATTGATTGGGCGATTGTTGCCAAAATTAATTGATTGGGCAATTTATTGCCAAAAATTGATATTTGGGCTTTTTGTTGCCAAAATGGTTGATTAATTCAAGGCATTTTTTGCCAAAGCTTCGCTTTAAGCGATTTGTCGCTAAAGATGGTTAATCTTACTTATAGGCAATTTGTTTGCCAAAAGTGATCAATTGAATTGCAATATAGGCAATTTATTACCAAAAGAAACGTGGTTAATTAAGGCGTTTTAGCCACAATTATTGATTAATTGGACTTAAGCGGGACTGTTCGAAATAAAGGCGATTATACCGTAGTCATTAATTAACCAGATACTTTAGCCAATATTGTCGGATTTAGGCTTTAACACCACGATTATTAATTAACCGAGCATTTAAGCTTAATCATATTTAATTGAGGCAGTTTATTTGCCTAATTGATGACGTGAATGCATTTATGCAGCAGTTTAATTCAGAATTGGAGTAGAAGAGAATATGCACAAAATGCTGAAATTAAATAGACAGGGTTTCGTTATTACCTGAGTTAATCGGCGGCCGCTTCTTAGCTTCAGCTTGAAAATTCCAGATTAAGCTCCTCGTTTGGAGAATATTAATTAGAATTAATTTAATTAAGTGACCAAGTGTCACAACAGCAGAATAATAAAAGCCTACACTAAATGCAGAAAAGCAATAAAAGAACCGCAAGGAGTGTTAGGGAGAAGAGAGCGTCCGTCAACACAGACTGAGTACCTAGAAATGGCGAACCGGGGCTGTATTTATAGGGAAAACCAGGGCTAGAGGGCGGCAGCTGCAGCCGCGGAGGGCGGGCGCTCCCGCCATGGACGACGAGCGCTGCCGCCGTAGAGGGCGGGCGCTCCCGCCGTGGACGGCGGCTGCTGCCACCCTATCCTGTCCGCTCGCTAGTTTTTTGTTCCAAAGGCTTTTTCGAGAGTTCGGTACCTCTGAAAAATATTCCGGGACCAGTTCCGCGATCCTCGTAATTTTCCGGACGTTTCAAGTACCATATTGGCATACTTTCGGTGAACTTTCCGAATGGCCTCCGGTCCGGCCGAACTGTTTGCAGTCCGAGAAAACAGGCTTTTTAAGCCTCAAAATTTGAGTATTCACACCCATTGAGCTCAAAGGGCGAAAGCATATCCCAATCTTCTAAGGTGAAACTGCAAAATAATGCTTTAAATGCAGGTGCCAAGGACCGATCCATGAAGAATGGTGAAGGAATGAAGTGTTTGGGGTAGTTTCTGAAAGCTATGTTTGGTAGAGAGAAATAAGATTACAAAAAGAGTATGGGTGTTATGAGCTTTTATAGCAAAAATAAAGGATAAGTTTGACAGTTGTTTGCCACTACAGCAATAGTGGCGTATGCTACTACAGCAGTAGTGGCGTATGCCGCTATGTGTGGTGTAAGGCACACCAATAGTGGCGCAGGCCACTAGGTAGCAGTCAGCCAAAATCTTCCTTTTTTGTTATGTTTTAACTCACATAATCGAAAAGCAATGCAAACATCAATTATAGAGCAAAAACACACCATCACAACTCAAAGACATGCAAAGGAATTGGCATTTGCCTCCATATAAATAAAAATATGGGGTTATTTACAAATTATTATCCCCTAGGTTGAGGCATGACTACAAAAAGAGAAAGACAGAAAAATCAAGAAGGAAGTAGTGGAAAAGGATAGCCGTCTCAAGACGCATATGACACTGTCTCCTTAGAGTTATTAATACTAGACTCTTCGGTCTCTTCAACCATGACCGGTTTGCATCTAGCTCCACAACCAATTCGCCCGCCACGCTAGAACTCATAACCTCGAGCTGTCGAAGGTGCCATGCCAGCTCTCTACATACATTTAAAACATATTAGTGACTGCATATCATGCATAAATGACATACGCATTGCATACTATTATTCTCTATTTTGTTCTTTTAATACTTATAGAGATATGCTTGTTCGAGAGCCTCATCACAGCCAACTTGAGGCGCATTGCTTCATACAACTGGCACACCTCATTATAGTTAGCAATTGACACCTACAGAATAAGATAGGGGCAGCCAATAAAAACATGAAATAATACAGAAAAGATGTCAAGAAAAGAGAAAGGAGTCTTATATGGGTGCTGCCCCATGGAGTCATCCAATACAGACTCACAAGGTGGGTCTCCAACATGCCTTGTGTAGTCCACCTAGTGCGCTCAGAAATAAACGAGAATGAGGCACCCGGACCATGCTCCGGCTTGCCAACAATGATAGCCATATTAGGAGCCTAAGAGTCAGAACCCCTCCAAACGCGCTTCTCGCACTGCTGTCATTGCAATAACGACGAACAAATAATATGCAACTGGAACAATACACTGGGGCAAAGCCAAGGACAAAATAAAGAATAAAGGAAATGAAACTCACCCGAGCTGGGGCAATGCCTTGATCTCTATCAAGCTCCTCTACCTTGGCAAACAGGTCAAACTCAGTCGATGGAGGGACATGGACCAACAGCTGGGTTAGCACGAAAATGACATATGCGCCAGGCACGAAGGTAGCCAAACGATCAGTAGCCGTCGACCCTCGGCGCACAGCGGTAATGTCTTACTCTAGCTTGATTGATCGAGTGGAGAACATATTATAAGGCACATCGTGGGGCACCCTCCTCTTGTCCGGACCAATCTCCCATTCATACACTCCCTTCCTGAGGTAGTAAATGTCATAGAAGAGCCTAGGCAGGAGTAGTCTCCCCTACTGGTACCCTACTACCGCCTGGACAAAATCGAGAAACTCAGTAATCTGGCCCATGGATACTTCACAATCTATAAAATTACAATAAAAAGAAAGTCAGACTCAGTAAGGAAAAAAGAAGAATAAAGAAATAAAAGTGTTGTAAAGCGATGACTTACCCGGTCCCAGGCTAGACCATTCAACATCTTCCAAAATGCTAATATGTCCGAGGTGGTATGGGCATACCTCCTGCTGAACCTACAAGGCCGACCTCGAGGAAGAGTTATCTCATTTGTGGTAGTGTCAAAGCCGAACAACATTGGCATAGGAAGGACGCGGTGCTCAAAATCCCATATCTGTGACAAGGTTGAAACATCAATCAATGATAAAAAGCAAAAGAGGAAGAGAAATCAAAATCACAAAAAGGAGAATTTGTCACTGTACCTCAATCACATGCCTGTAGCTAACCTTCAAATGCGTGCCTCGCAGATAGAGGTCCATCCCATAGTAGAGATATGACAAGGTAGCAGCTCTCTGGTTATACTGCATGGTCACGTCTAGGTCCTACAGTGGTGGCAATAGCGCCTAATCCACGTTATTCCCATGGTTCATGAATAAGGTAGTAGACAGTAGATAAAAGAGGATGGCTCAGGCCACCACATCCATCTCATCGATCCGCTCTAGCGGCACCTCCTCGTAATGCACGTTGATGCTCTCATAATGAACTCTTTCATCAGAGTGGTAGGCTCCATGCTGATAGTAGCTTTGAGACTCGCTCGCAAGCCTAATCGGTCCAAGGTCGAGAGCTGATCGTCAAACACGATAAACCGTCCTTTAAATGGAAGGCCAGTGATCACAGTAAAATCCATCGGTGTGATGATTATCTCTATGAATGGTAGGTGAAAAGTGTGAGTGGTATCCATCCACCACTCCATTAGCGCCAGAATACTAGAAGGCAAAGTTCGTCCCTGAACCGGTGGCAATGTGTTGACAAAGCACTCGAAACTAGTCTCCCAAACGTGGTCCTGAACTTCGACAAGCAACCAATCGAACCACTCGCAAGCCGCATAGGCTTCTCGCCCGACTTCCCATGCTTTAAGCTCTTCTACAAAATAAGCCATTGTAACTATACTAAAAAAATAAGTGCAAGGCACAAGTTTGTGTGTGTTTTTTTTTTTTTTTTTTTTTTTTTTTTTTTTTTTTTTTGCAAGTAATCAAAGAAAAGCAAAAAAAATAGGTAGGTCATAGTAGTTGTGGCGCAAGCCACTACTCAAGTGGCGTGCGCCACTATCGCTGTGGAGCATGCCATAGTGTAGCAATCTTGCAAATCACCAACTTAAGTGACACACGCCACAACGGCACAATCAGACCCAAGATTCGCCCACAAGGTAAAATCCTACCTAGTTTGTGATTTTTAACATATTATTTGCATGTTTCTAGTATTCTTAACACAAAAAATACAAGAAGAGGGATTCCAAATTACCTCAGTTGTACCCCAGCAGAGATGAGTGGGCAAATCAAGCCGTAGGCTAATGGAATTCCTCGTGTTGGATATGAACTCCCATAATTTCATACCGTGACTGACCGGCCTAGTCATAGGATCAATCATTGGGCACCCAAGAAGCCAATCAACAACATTCTCGGCAACCATAAGTAGCGGTCGAAAGAGAGGGAATAAGAGAGTGTGGAAAAAAAAGTTCTTTTCCAAGTTTAGGTTGAAAATGACAATTACATGTCACTTTCACCTATTTATAATCACTTAAGGGATTTTGGGCCCAAGTCTAGCCCATAGGCCCAAAATGGACTAAAGGCCTGCATGCTGCAACTAGCTCCTATGCTTAGCCGGCAACCCATCAATGGCTCGCCACCTAAGCAGGGGCATCACCGCTGGCCACAGGTAAGTGTTGCCCTAACAGGTGAAATTTCTTCGTTTTGCATGCCACAGCACCATTGTCAATAAATTCATGTAAAGTCACACAAACTCACACATTTTTATGTAAACTCAATTTTATGCAAACTCACGCTTCACACGAGCATGCCATTTTGGGAATAATCACAGAACTTTTAATACTAACCCACTAGCCAAAGGCCTCCTTCCCATAAACAAATTGCTTTTTGCAGGCCCGTCCAAAGTGGCACATTTCAGATTTAGCCGTCCCAAATGGCACACCTAAGTCGTTCAAAGAACACACCTGTCCAAAGTGACAACTGCCCAAACTGGCGCATTTTAGATCAAGCCGTCCTAGGTGCCGCACCCAAGCCGTCCCAAGTGGTGCACCTAAGCCGCTAAAATGGTGCACCTAAGCCACCTAAATGGCATAGTCATCCGCAGACACCAACAGCAATCACCATAGCACATTTCCTCCATCCTTCCTGTCCAAAGTGACACCCATCTAAAGTTACATATTTCACCAAAGCCGCTAAAATGGCACAGTCATCCACAGAAGCCGCCAACAATCACCATGGTGCATTTCCTCCATCCTACATGTCCAAAGTGACACCCTTCCAAAGTGATGCATTTCAACAAAGCCGCCAACGGGACAGTCAACCGCATAGGACATCAAACACCAAGACATAATTCTCCTGCCGAACACAGCTGAAATGGCAATCCTGCATCAACAAAGCCGCTGAAATGGCACACTTCATCCATCTAAGCCATTCAAAGAATGCAAAACCAGTCCAAAGGACGCCCACCATGTCTCAACCAGACACGACAATTCAACAACCGCCAGGTAAGTATCCCTTACTTGCGCGTCTACTTTATTCTTTGATGACATCTTGCTCAAAAAGCAAAATATCATCAAAGTGGAGGCAAACTGTAGACGCTCAATTTTTGCCCCTACAATGGCTTAGTGATAATAACCTTTTTTTTAACATAAAATTGAATTGGGACTCCCGATCGTTGTAATTCTCAAACCGATGGTCCGTGGCTAAGATAATGCATGTATTTGACCAATTTTACTTTTTCGGGTTTCCGGGCATTTTGTAGCGAAACTGAGCTTGGGAAGTGCTTCAGGTCCACTGACTCACTTCCCAATGCACTGCCTTATTTTGCGTGCCACCTAATTCGACTCGGTAAAAATGGGCCAGCTAGAATTTTAGGGCCCATCAATGGCATTTGCCACCTAGGCCCTAAAATTAGGGCAACATCCCCATTTGCCTATAAATAGACCTTGGGATTAGTGCTAAGGGAAGGATTTTTTAGAAAGCTAAGCGAAACTCTATTATTTTTTAAACTCAACTTCTAATCAAAGAGAAAACTAGTGTTTCTTCTTGGATTTTTAGTGTTGTTCATTGATCTTTAATCTCCCTTATTGCTAATCTGAGAATCCACAAATACATCCATTTTATCTCAATCTAAAACTTTTGGTTCAAGAATCAAGCTTTTGGGTGTTCTTTCATTCAATCTCCGAAAAAAACCTTTGGATTCTTTCAAAAAGGTAACTTTTAAGAGCCCTTAAAATCTCCTTCCATCATTTTTTTATTTTGTATGAAATCACCTTTTCTTTATTTAGTTGGGAGAGAAATCCGTGAATAACCAAAGCTTCTGACTGTGTCAAAAGGGGCACATGCCCCTACGTGTGGCGCATGCCACTTCTCCCATAGTTAGAATGCCCTGTTTTTGGTTCTATGACACTTTGATCTAGGTAAGTGCCAAGCGCCACTACATGTAGTGCACGCCCCACCTTATGTGGCACACGGGACTTTGTTTCAGGGGTTCAAAACGCCAAAAATCAATAAAACGGACTCGATTCAGAATTCCATTGGTTAAGCACCAGGCTTTATTGTTCTAGATTGCATTTTTGACCAAAAATGGATTGAATAAACACAAACTAATAAGAGATGGGTAGTGACAAGTGTATTTGTTCTTCATAATGAACATCAAGGCTTTGAACCTAAATCTTGGTTAAAAGCTTAAATTTATTGCATTTAAGTTACTATCCTTAACTTTTATGCACATTTAATATTCTATCTTTTAAATTCTTGCACTTTTACTTATTGCTTTATGATTTTATTGTGCTAACCCATTAGTTATTATTTTGTGTACATAACATGCATCATATCTCCATTGATTGAATGAATGTATGTTTTGTGATTTTGTGAATGTTTATTACTTCTATGTTTATTATGTATTAGTGATTCTTCAGTGCTTTTCATTTATTATAACCTTAATATAAAGGACCTTAATGGGTCCTGTTATTGCTAATTTGTACTTAATTAAGGGCTTTGGGAATTTTTGGAGGGTAAATGGATAAATTGTATTTTAGGAGATAGGTTGTACTCTTTTCTCCTCTCCCCCTTTCTAGATGGTTTAATTTATGTTTTATGTATGAGATGATATGCATGATTGCTATGATTTCCTAAAATTGCATTAAAACTGATTTTACACCTCAATTTAAGTTAATCCTATTATTAATTATTGTGAATTAATGGAAAACAAGGAGGTCAATTTAACCGGACAGTTCAGGCGCCTAACAACTTCTTGACACCGTTAACTCCCTTACCCAGTCTCTAGTTTAAAATCGAGTTAGTCAAATCCAAAGAATCGACTAATTCGATAATTTTCCTTAAAGAGGGTGGTGACTCTAAAAATAAAACTCTTACCAATATAAGAAACCTTTTTCGAGGATCAATGAATAAGTGTAATAATGAAAACTAATTTTCTTAAATAAAATCAACTAAGCCCGTTCAATTTTCCTTTAGCGAAAAATAAGCATCCTCACTTCCTCAAGATTAATTGGGCTAAACCATTACGGACACCCTCAACTTTACAACTTGTAACAATTATACCCTAAAATAAACTTAACTCTCCAAACATCCCAATTTGAAACTTGTGTAAAAATTTCACTCTTAATTACAAATCCAGTCAAAATTGATATTAAAATATGATAAACGTGGGACCCATAGAAGTTAATTAACCCAACTTTGGTTAGCATGTTTTAAACGACACCGTTTTATCTTTTTCTAACCCAAACCTAATTCTCTCTTCTTCAACTATTCCTTTCTCTTTCTGTCTCTCGCTACCATGGCTCTTCTTCATTTTGGACTTATGAGCATGGCTGCTGCAAGTGGCCGTGGCAAATCTTTCATTGCTTCTGCAAGGCAAAGGTTGTTGTTGAAGAGGTGAATTTTCAGCCTTTATGATTTTTTTGTTGAATTTGGTTTCTGGGTTTTTTCGAAGTTTAATTTTTCTTTTTTAATGGAATGGGAATTTACTGATTTATGGAGGGTATTTGAATAATTGTGTTATTTTGGCTTGTGGGTACTCTAATTTGAACTGTTTCTGTAATTTTTAAAGAAAAAGTAAAGGATTCATGAATATGTTTATGACTCTAGAACTTGGACGGCGGTGGCAGTAATGGTGGTAGTGTCGGTGGAGTTGGGAGAGTTCAGAGGTAGTAATATTTAATGATCAGTTGTTACTTTACTGAGGACCAAAGAAATCGAAGAAAGAAAGAGGCTAGACCGCTAAAGAATGTATAAGCAATATGCCTCATTGCGCGGTTTTTGTTTACCGTGGTGTCACTAGGTACATATACATGAATTTTTGCGAGTAGAAAAAATATAGCTTTTTGGTTGAATTTAATTAAATTTAACTGTTAATTAGTTATAGCTTGTTTCATTGTTCTAAAAAGCATCTGAAAAAGAAGCAACTAGAAATGATTAGGTGATTCTGTTAGTAGTTTTGTGAAGTTATGATCTCATTTGTCTAACTTTAATTTACAAATTATAAGCCGATATCATTTGCAGCAGATCTTATAGAAGAAGAAGCAGCCATTGAATTTGTTACTATCTCTGATTGACGAAGGAGGAGTCCAAGGCCCAGTTTTTGGCTCTTGTTGACAAAGAAGGTCCAAAAACAATAAATTTATTCAAAGATCCCAAAATTTACAGTGCAAACACAGAGTAATGCTTTTGGTTTTGTGGTTCATGGAATAGACATGATGGATTGGTTGATACGAAGCAGTGCCATTTAGAAAATGCTAACTGTAGTTGGGTTAGCTAATTTTTATAGGTCTCACGTTCATTATATTTTAATATCAATTTTGACTGAATTTGTAATTATGGTGTAATCTCTATGCAAGTTTAAAATTAGGGTGTTAAGTTTATTTTAAGGTGCAATTATTACAAGTCGTAAAATTGAGGGTATCAGAAATGGTTTAGCCAGATTAATTGTGTATTTAAGAATGATTAGGAGCATTGTAGATAACAAAGACATAAAATTATGTTTAACTACCTCGTTAAATCTCTGTATGTTTTTCTATTTTCTCTAAAGTAATGTAACCTGGGAAGAGTAAAAAGAGTAATAAATAAGAAAAAATTACAAATGTCCCTATTTGAGGCCAAAATTAACTATTATGTCTTTATATTTTTTAAAATATATTACTTTATTCCAATATTTTGATTCCGTCATCCTATTCTATGATTCCTTCAAAAAATTCAACTTTTTATGTTAGAAAGACTTGTTAAAAGGATATAGGTACCCGTACCTCCATATTAAATTTGCATTTTCTATTCATATGCTCTTGAACCAACCAATAGAAACATCTCATGGTTAAACGAAATTAAAATGAAAATAATTCCACTTGCAGAAAATCAAAGTGGTTTCTTAGTTGCAAATCTCATATCTGTTCCTGAAATTCAACATACACCTCCAATTGAGAATTTTATTAAAAAAGAAAACAGCAAAAATTTGCTATCCATGCGTTCATAAAATATAAATTATGTCCTTTAGATAATCCAAAGCACACCAACCTAATGAACATCCGGCCATAGCTAATGCAAATTAGAAATGGAAATCAAGTTACACTTACCTTATGAGCAGCAATAATCTGCATTAAAATATTGACCTCTTGCAAATTCTGCATTTAATGAGGTCCATGATATATATATATATATATATATATATATATATATATATATACACATACATACTGTGTAGATATGGTTCTTGTTCTGTTTACAGATTTATTTTTGTTTTGTTTACAAATCTATTAAAGAGAGAGAGAGACAAAGGGGACGGGGAGAGAGAGGCGAAGAGAGAACAAACAAGAAGAGAGAACAAACAAGAAGGGAAAAGAAGACGAGAGTATTTCAATTTTTTCCTTTGAATTTAACTGTAAAAATAAAAATGGAAAAACAAAATAGTTGGATGAAAATCAAAATATAAAAAAAAAAAAGCGGTGTATTTTAAAATATATAAGTATAAAGTAATTAATTTTGATATAATATGAGGGTACTTTTATAATTTTTCCATAAATAAGAGATGAAATTTCCATTACCAGCGGAAAGTGTTTTTATTACTAATCGGATCAAACGGAAGTACAGAAATGGAAAATCAAATATCTGAATTAATTTTTTTTTTTTTTAAATGTGGCTCCCATTGTCACAGCCGCTACTGCGAAGGATTTGATTTTGACCCGAGAGGCTGTTCGTTTGCCTCTTACAAATTTGATTTCTCAAAGTCTCGTGCAAACACAAACTTTCTTACTCTCCTTTGCCCGAAACATCATTGGCCTCAGCTCTCTCAAACTGATAAGAAACACAAAGACAAAACAGTAGTATGTGGCCTTCTAGGATCCACTCAATGCAAGACTCCCACATGTGTTGTCTGTGTAAAGAGAACCTTCTAAACTGAGCGCCCATACATTTTATTTGTTTTTTTTATCCGTTTTTGTTGCTTTTTTCAACAAACCCAGTTGGTTATTTTCAGTCTTTCCCTCTATTTTCCTGGTTGTTATTTGGCTTATGGGAAATTGAACGGTATTTGTTATCTGGGTATTTGATTTGAGGGTGATATTTCATATTTGGTTCTTCTTGAGAAATGATGTCAATGACATGCCGAAGTATTGATTTTGGAAGGACTCTGCTTGATTTGGCGGCTTGTGGGTGTTCCTCCAATGCTTCAATAGACAGGTATTCAGTAAGGAACTATGCCAAGTTCGCTTCTACGACTTGCACTAGAAGGTTGCGCTGCTGCCGGCGAGATATTGCTCGGTGTAGAGTTTCTTCCACAAAGACCCCTGAGACTCTGCCTAATGGTACTTTTCCTTGCTAAATAGTTACTAGTAGTAGTGATTGGACCAATCGCTTTTGCTAAGTTTAGTTAACTAGTTTTGGCTTTATTATGATATATAGAACGTGATTTTTATCCAATTTTGTTTCTTTTCTTCTTCTTGTTATTTGTATAGGAGTTGCTCAAGGTCCTGTAACACTTCTGGATTTGAAGGAGTCAAAAGGCCCTATTTCATTGAAAAATTTGTTTGAAGTGGTTGCTGACGATCTCCAGACTCTTAACCACAACCTCCGGTCGGTGAGTGCCCATTGTAAATATTCTGCCCGTTGGGTGTTGATGATACTTGCTGTTGTATTCTTTAGAATGTTAATTATAACATTTTTTTTTTTTGGCTGCAAATTATGATGCCTGTAAAGTTTTCTCTTATTAATGCTTCAAATTTGTGGTTCACTATTTGATAGAGCTTTCAACTATTCTTCTCTTTATTTTTAATCTCTTATGCATTATCATATGCTTCATTTTAGCAAAGAAAGTTTGATTTGCCTCCTTCGAAGTTCATTGCTAATAAAAAATTGAGCTATTGCTTATTTTATGGGTTTACACTCCTATAATGTAATTAAAGAGAGAGGAGGTAGGACAGTTAGTGATTATGAAGTAGCATAATTATGATGTGTTATATAGTGAAAAATATTGGTGGTATTATTTTTATTGCAGTTATAGTGGTAGGTGAGATGCCTTTAATGTTTGTATCTGGTTAGCAGTTGGAATATTGACTTTTGTATAGCAAGCAGAGGCAACAGCTCTGTCAAGTCTGTTGTTTTGGCTAACAATAATTGCAGTCTTATGGAGGATTTAGGACTTCTAACGCTGCAAGTACTATTTAGATCAATGAGGTTGAAGATGAGGATTGAATTGAACATGCTTATGCATTTTCCTATGTTCAGAACAGCAAGAATTTCTCTTCATAGTTTTATATGCTACTGAAATCCTATATAGGATTCCCTTGATGTATACTCAATATGCAAACCATGAATGAGGGTAGTTGTAGGCAAGTGATTAAGTTACAGCTGCAAATAAATTAGCTTTCACTAGTTCAGACTTAAGTTGTAAATGAAACCATCCATAAATGTTTTATTTTTTAAATAAATTTATTTTAAAAATCTCCATATACCTGGTATTCATTGTACGTTTTAATAATTTATATCTAAATACTTAGGATTATATTTTAATTATATATTATAGATTTAAAAAAAATCTAAATTATTTAATAAACAATTCAAGTATCTATGTGCATAATTATAAACAAAAATTCATATCTTAAGTTCATATTCATCAATAAATTTTTATTTGAGCTGACTCACAAACTTACTAGAGGAGTCAGTTTGCGAGCTAAGACAAGTTAAGTGTTACTTATATGAGGCCTGACTCATTCATTAAATGAGTTCCAAAAGTGAGTTTGAACATACTCATCAATCATAAAGAACGAGTTTATGCTAATCTTTATTGAGTTGAGTCTTCAGTGGCTAAAGAGCTGTGTGTCTCATTTGTATTGTACCACTGTTGGCAAGTCATATTTTGTTTTATCACTAGGCTTTGAGTAGGGTCATTTTTCATTGACTATTTTCAGTTCTTGTGTGTTCTTTCAAAATAGAAGCAAAATCCTTGCGTACGTCATCAAATTGATCTTGCTGTTGCTATAGTTTAATACCTTTTGCTGAACAGTTCCAAATCATAACAAGATTACCATTCCAGTTTTTGGGAAAATTTTCAATCTTGGATTGTAGACATGCTAACATGGAATGTTTATTTCACCATTTTTATGATTCATCTTGTCCAACAACAGGAGGAATGTATTTCATTTTGATCTGATCTTCCATATCACGGAAGTTTAGTTGAATAGGGGCAGGAATTCTAGGAGTGCCGATGGAACAGAGAACATGCAAACATTCCACTTTTTGTGGAAAAAAATTAAGTCTCGGATTATCAACATGCTAACATGGATTGCTAATGTTACCATTATTACGAGTCAATCTTATCCAACAACAGGACGGAGATGTATTTAGTTTTGATTTAATCTTTTGTGTTACTGAAGTTTAGTTGAATAGGGTGTGGAATCCAAGGAGTTCAGATGGAACAAAGGACAGGCATTTTACATCTTGGAGAAATTAATTGACAGTTTCAATAAGTTTGGATGATTTGGTCTTCTTGAGAAAACGTCTCTCATTGACAAATTCACTTCTTGAAACCTGCAGATCATCCTGTAACTAGCATGGGATTCCTAGTCATAATGCAACTAGGAGTGCATAATAGCATTATCTTTTGTTAGTTGAAGAATCAGAAATCAATAAGACTAGAAGCCAACAATCTCCCACTCTTGTTGAGCATGGTGCTTTTCTTTATGAGGCCACTGTGGTTCTCATTATGATTTTTGATAGATGAAATGTCTTAGAATGTGAAAATACTGGTAACTTTCTTCTCAATTAATGTTGTCAAGCAAAAACGTCCTTTGTAATTTATGATATTGTAGTCCAGGTAGTTACCTCTAGTTGGGTCTATAAAAAAGTGCACCCTAGGATACATGTGAATGGAAGTTATTACAGTTCATTCTCACAGAGAATTTGGATTATACACATTAGGAAATGCACTTGGCAGTAGGGTGCATTTATAATATGTTGTCTTATTGGCAAAAAAAGCTCTAGTACTTCCCTTGCAATGGATATTAGGCCATGTGGGTGCCGAATACTTTAAGGAAAGATTATATAGGC
The DNA here is from genome assembly GCF_041381405.1 of Jatropha curcas. Taxonomy (NCBI): domain Eukaryota; kingdom Viridiplantae; phylum Streptophyta; class Magnoliopsida; order Malpighiales; family Euphorbiaceae; genus Jatropha; species Jatropha curcas. The sequence goes on along the minus strand of NC_143157.1, from coordinate 9,106,154 downwards.
ACTTTATAGGTTAAGGAAAGGAAGATGATGCAAGAGAACTTTAAGATGCTTTCAATATTCTAACTTATATCATTCCTACCAACTTATTGCACTTCATGCACAAAATTCTAGTATGGCTGCATACAGCACCATTTTTTAATGGAATCAGCATAGTTTCTAATGTTTCTTATCATTTTCTAACATATCTGATTAGGATGCTCTGTTAGATTGTTGGTGCAGAAAATCCAGTTTTAATGTCTGCAGCTGAGCAGATATTTGGTGCTGGTGGGAAGAGGATGCGTCCAGCTTTGGTATTCCTAGTGTCAAGAGCCACTGCTGAAATAGCGGGATTAAAGTAAGTTTATTTGGTATTCGTTCCCAAGTGCCCAACATTAAATTGAATAGAATATTGACATCCTTTGTTGCAGAGAACTTACAACAAAGCATCGTCGCTTAGCAGAAATCATTGAGATGATCCATACCGCAAGCTTAATACATGATGATGTATTAGATGAGAGTGACATGCGAAGAGGTAATACTAAGCAACTTGAAAATTTTCAGTGGTCCCACTTCATAAAAATAGCCCAGTAAATTAGAATTTCCAGAACATATACGAGTATCTAATGTTTTTGAAACACCGACACCCACTCCTAAGTGTGCTTGGCATGCACTAGATTGTTGTGTCTGATACTATGGCCTATACTGCTACGTTATGCTGGCAGATAATCAGTACTTATCTTGTTATATTGTGTGATGCTTACGGCAGATAATCAGTACTTATCCTGTTATATTGTGTGATGCTTACAAATGTTCTATAGGGATTTTTTTTTTTTCTGCTGACATTTTCAATCTGGTCAATAGCACTACAGTCATTTAGATTCGTGTTTCATCATCATTTGCAGTTTTATATATTGGTTCACTATGTCCTATGGTTTCAAAATGGGAGGATTAGTAAAGGAGTAAGCTGAAATGTATCCTGTGGGTACTAGAAATTCAATATTTTCATTGAATAGTTCCCATCTTTCACCTAGCCAATCAGAGCCGAAAAGGATGAGTTTTAGCTGGAAGCTTATAGTTGGATCCTTTTGAAACTTCCTATCTTCAAATGACAATAGCTTGTCAAAGCAATCTCAGTTCTTTGGATATGGGAATTATCTAAATACCTTGCAGTACTTTTAAATGACAGCACATTTATTAAGTTTTCATTCTGGATGTTCTTATACAATCAATATTAAAGATCTAATACTTCCCCACTTAAAACTGAGTAGCCTATTAATTGTGAAAAGATATACCACTATAGATGAGCTTTTTGCTGCCTACTTGAAGCTTAGGGAGTAAAACAAATGACATCAATAGTAATGACTGCATTATGATGTGAATGATACATATCATGCCATGTATAGAGCAATAGCTGATGTGATAATGCCTTTGACAAAGCATTAACTGCTCGAATGCTTCCATCTTGTTCATGAAGCCTCTAGATCCATATTTGTGCCAGGATATACTTTTCCATTTAGTTTTATTGTTTCTTTTTCCTTTTTTTATTTTTTTATTTTTCACCTGTCTTTCTTACCTTTGATTTCACCACTGCTGTGTTGCAGGAAAAGAAACTGTTCATCAACTGTATGGCACACGGGTAGCAGTACTGGCCGGGGACTTTATGTTTGCTCAGTCCTCGTGGTACCTAGCAAATCTAGAAAGCATTGAAGTTATTAAGCTCATTAGTCAGGTAAGTCTGCAACTCCACTTGCATGTATCCTAAGGTTATCAGAAACCTATTACCTATAAATACCCTTATAATTTGACAAAAATGGACCAGAAGCAACAGCAACTGGGTTGATTGTACTCTTCTCGTAAACTGAAGTTGTTCATAGTTCTATTGGTTCCTCCTCGGCAGGTTATCAAGGATTTTGCCAGTGGTGAAATAAAGCAGGCATCTAGTTTGTTTGACTGTGACGTTAAACTTGAGGAGTATTTGATCAAAAGCTATTACAAAACGGCCTCCTTAATTGCGGCTAGTACCAAAGGAGCAGCGATTTTTAGTGGGGTGGACAGTAGTATTAGTGAACAAATGTATGAATATGGTAAGAATCTTGGACTATCCTTCCAAGTTGTAGATGATGTACTGGATTTTACACAGTCAGCAGAGCAGCTGGGGAAGCCGGCTGGCAGCGACCTAGCGAAAGGGAACCTGACTGCACCTGTAATATTTGCTCTGGAGAAAGAGCCAAAACTAAGAGAAATAATCGAGTCTGAATTCTGCGAGACAGGTTCTCTTGACAAAGCTGTTGAGTTGGTTAAGCACCGTGGGGGAATTGAAAGAGCTCAAGAATTAGCAAACGAGAAAGCTTATCTTGCAATTCAGAGTCTTAATTGTCTCCCTCGGGGTGCATTTCGATCAGCCCTTGAGGAAATGGTGTTGTACAATCTGGAACGGATTGATTAGTTAAATCTATCTTGTTCAACGAGTTACTATTTGATGGGAAACAAATAATCGGCAAGAATTACTGTGGGCCGGTAAGCCTAAGCTTGATTACAAACTGCAGTTACTTCACTTTTACAAAGTACAAACTGCAGGAGGAGAAAGCTACTGGAGACTGGTTTTATATGGGTTAAGTGTTAAATGATGATTCAGCTCGTAATATTGTTTATTGAACTACAAAGTTTCACTGCAAATTGGCCCGAAGATAAACAACACATTTTTTATATGATACAGATTATGATCATCAATAATGTCAAGCTGCATAATGTATTTTAATTGATTTTGTCATGGCACTGTTATACACATTTACTGGTGAATGGAAAATTTCCTTGAACCTCCATGTTCTTTAAGAGGGTTAGCTTCTTTTAGAAAGGTTGCTCTCCATCTTCACATCACAGTTTGGCTGGAACTGTAAATGAGCTTGTTCCTGGTTATGATCTACTCGATATTTGCCTTGATAAAAATTTGTTTGATGACCTTAACAAAAACAAATTGAGTAGGGCCAAACTTTAGCTTGCTTATCGAGAACGTACTCAGAATTTTGAAGTCAAGCTATTGTGGAGCTTGAGTTCAAGTCCATAAATGAACCACTTTTTTCTTTTTTAACTATAAACTTAATCTCGCTTACAATCCAAATGAATGAGTCGAGCTCTGAGCTTTGCTGTTTTTAAACTAGCTGAACTCCGAACTTGATTTTCAAGCTCAATTATACCTTTAACAGCCCAATTTGAACTCAATATCACTTAACTCGAGGTTAATTTTTACAAGTTTAGTTGAGCTAGCATGCATTTAACGAGCCAAATACTAACTAATAACATTCATATATTCTAACATGAGAACTTATTGGGTTAATGAGACCAATGGTATGAACCATTCAATGTCAGATATCTTTGTTTTTCAATCAAGCGGTTGAACTACTAAGAGTTCATTTAGGTAACTTTTAAGAATTCGTTTTTTGGTGTCTGAACTTCTAATTACCAATTAGAATTGTTTAATAAATGCAGCATTTTGATTAGCATTCAAAGCTATAGGTTTAAACTAACAAAAAATAAAAAACAAAAACGAAATTCTTATCCCAGACAAATTGTTGCACGTACTGGGCCACAGTAGACTTCTCATAATAAGTTCAGGCATCGCACAAAATGCCCAATTGCCAGTGATTCTGATCCATACAGAAACATCTAACAAATATTTCTTAAGAAGAATAAACAAAAGGAAAAAAAAAATAACAGCATCAAATAAAATCTTACCTGCTTTCAATGAGGGCTGAAGGCGAGGAAATAACAAGTTGGAGGATAAAACTCAATGATTGTATACATTTCACAAGGTACTGTCTGGACAGGGAAAATTGGTATGTGCATCCCATCAACGAGGATGTTACACTAACTGCCAAAAAGAATATAGTACAAAATTTATAAAGACTTCATAGCTCTCCACCAAAACCAACTCTCAAGGCTTAAGGGGAAAAAAATTGTTGGCAAGACTTTGAACTCAGCCCTTTCATCTCAATACCATCAACTGGGAAACAACCATCATAACAATAACAATGATAAATGGAAAAAAGAAAAAAAAAAATTAACAGGTGCCTATTGTTGCCACTGCCCCACTTGCTTACAAGACAGGGTATAGAAAACCCCCTAGTTGTTGTCTTCTGCAAAAATATGTTTTACTTTCATCAATTAGTCATACAGTTTACACACAGGAGCTCCACCAGCAACTGTCAAGACACTGCAAAAATGTCAGCAAAACAGTAAATCCAAGCATAATGAAGCCTGCCAAGCCCCAAACATTAACATTGCATGTTAAAATAATTCCAAATGGAGTATAATTACCTTCTTCGTTACCCATTCGACTTAACAAAATAGCGCAGGATGTCACTTCTCTTGGCTAAATGACCTGAGACGTTTGACTAGATCTTCTTTCAATGATTCAGGTATCTGTGAGAGAAAGGTTGATTTGGCCTCTGCAATCAAAACCTTCCTGCATCACAAAAGTAGCTAAGGAATTAGGAATAGACTTTCCAATCAACGGCAAGTTACAATAAACAGCTCATTATCAAACTCAATTTGTATATGTAGACATATATATAAAATACTTCTTAAGATATGTTGCGGTAACGTAATGAATTAAGCAAACTAGTGTATCTGGAAGGGAAAAATTTATACATAGGCATCCTGTTGTGAGTCACAAATTCAATTTGTTGCCCTGTGATTTCCAACAGGACACTTGATCCTTGATTTTGCTTTTAAAAGTCAACTAGATTTCCTGCCAAATAGCATCACAAAAATTTCATGTTGCTTCAAATGTCTACACGCAAGGTGACACAATGTTAAGTGGACCTCTTAGGTGTCTTGATTTGATACGAGTATTCATATTCCATTTAAGGCTATAAAAATGAAAATCAGTTTCATCAGGTGAAGGAAATCTAATAAAAGCAATCCCATAGCAAAGAAAATCAAGAAGAGATTATTAAAAACATAACAGCATCAGACAAAGCACAACCGTCCCAGACACAACTAGAGCAGGTGCAAGTTAAAACAAAGTTATGACACTAAAAACACCTATTTCATTGACTTAAATATTTATTATTTTCTTAGCTGATCCAACACAGCCATGATGTAGATTACTCAAGTCAAACAGTGTGTAAAATAGCAATGAGATGTTAATTGGTTCACAACTCTAATAGCCTTTGGTAGTTTTTGTCTCATCTCATTTGGGAATCAATATCTCATCTAGAGACAGAAAGAAGACAATCCTGCTTTTAAAAACTACATTAGTTTGTTGCAAGCTCTTTGAGATATTCTCTACATAAAAAATTGATAGACATAAATACACCTTGAGAAATTAACTACAGTATAACTCTGAACTTACAACATTCCAAAGTATACAATTTACATAAAACTAAACAAGACTTACTTTAAGTCGATATTACTAGGGACGTCTCCTGCTTCCCGTGCGCATAATCTTTTCCTCGAACACATAAAACTGTATACCTTACTAGACCAACCACATGATTGCAGAACCGAGAAAGCTTCTTGCTTCAATCTGATACATTAATAATAAAAAAAAAAAAAAAAAAAAAAAAAAAAAAAAAAACACAAGTGAACAAGTAAATAGATAAGGCAAACATGACTAACCAAATAGCTAAAACGCACATCCAAATAATCTAACAATTGGCACACTTGCAAGTTGCAACGTCTTTCTTTAGACACCAGCTGATCTATGAATTGGCCATCAACATGATTGCTAAACACATACAAAGATACATGTAGCCTTTAATATGATAACTTGGAAGTCTGGCAAAATTTCAAAATCCATCATTTTCAACTTAACCAAGTCTCAATCCAAATTCAGCTTTTGGAAAACTTCATAAGCATATATCAACAAAAGACAATAAAGTAAATGATTTGGCAAATTTAGAAATTAGTTTTGCTCTAATTAGCATGAGTTCAGTAAAACTTCCTTTTTTTTTCATTTAAAAGAAGAAGAATTAGATTACTAAAGCAGTTGAAATATAATTTAACGTACACTTCTTTCAACTGTTCGACTTTGGCTCGAGATTGAGCATCCTGTGCAAACAAAATGTAAGAGTCCTTCAACTTTCTCTTCAACTCTGGAATTCCAGAGCAACAATTCACTCCTTTTTGCAATTCATGCTGATCAGAACCTTTCTCGGCTTCAGCCTTGCCCATAGTACCATTAACCACATATACATTTGGCTTTACTGAATTAAAAACACAATTTTGAGGAACACCATCTTCACTTGCTGCTGCAATTACTCTGCAGTTATCACCGTCATCAACTTTTTTATTGTTGTAAACACCATTTCCATTTGTTATTGGTGGCATATCTTCACTGATTTTCTCCATAGAACCTGTGCCTTTTGCAGTCCCATTCATTTTCATGTTTTGGTTCTTGAGAGTGTCAGCCTTTCCATCAACAGCGGAAGGAACCCTCCTGGAGCCAGAGGTACCCAAAATATTAAACCTTACCCGCGGACTGGAAGGCACTTTATCAACCTTAGACGTGGATTGAATATCCTTATCCAAAGATTGTTGTTCAACAAATAGTTTTTTTGCAATCCCTTTAGTTGGAAGGACTTTTGGGTTCTTAGATGCCTCACTCCCATTGAGATTGTATGATTTTACTCCATTGGCAGTAAAAGGGGCACGGGCAGATAATGACCTTTGGTTAGTGCGACAGAAGAAAAGAATATAGACCTTCTCTGACAACACATCCTGCAGTGTTGAAAGTGTCACAAATGAATCATTGCAGCAATACCACCGCCCCATTGCATCCTGCGCATGAATAACCAGAAATTACATTGGTTAATACTTGAGAGTTGCTTCTCAAAAACTAACATATAAATTTTAAAAAGCCAAGCAATTTTAAAGCAGAATAATTAAACCTTGATATATGAATAGTAGTGTCCAGATTCTGGCGAGTATCCCGAATGGACAATGGTGCCAAAGAGATTATACTCTGGTCGTGGATCCTAGTATTGGGGAAAGAAAATGAAACAATATAAGATGTCCAGAAACCAAGCACTATGATATCAAATGTAACAAGCCAAATAAACAGAACTAATTGGAATCATACTGCAGAAAAACAATATGCCGAAGAATTCAAATCTCTACCAATTACGAACATGGTATGAGACTAAAGAGAATTACTTCAGAGGATATTTTCAGTTGGCTCCTGGAAAAAGTTCATATTCTTATTAACCTTCAGGATTTTACATGCGATAAATTTTTTATCAGTCATTTCGTACATACATATTCTTAAACGGGATCAAACGGATATTCACAGCTGCTGCCATATAATATTTTTGAGAAGTTGTATAGATTCTATGCACACTGTAGGATTTGACGTATTAGTTACATGACTGCAAAAATCTTTAATGAAATAATGTTGCAATATGATGCTTTAGAAGTAAAATTTTCATGCCGAGTCAATTGTTCTTCAGACTAATTTTTAGTAGAGTTGTTAAACCACTCTTTTCTGTTTCAATTCACCAGAGAGGACAAAATTTCCAAGGTGGTGGTGATAAGTGCAAAAAGCTCTGGCACACAGTCTCTCATCACGGACTCTACAAGTCATCAGGAAGCTGTTTCAGAGGAATATTCTCTTCAACTGCATCAACTGTTATTCTATCTTTCCTTGATTTAGTTGTCCTGAGGTCATTGTCAATGTCAGGGTGCTCATTCGTACAATTTTGTTGATCAAAGCTACTAACAACAGTATCAGACGTATAACTTTAGGTAAAAGGGACGAGAATGTCATATGGCACGTTACTTAGGGGAATCATCAATTCAGGGATAAAAATAAGAGGGGCGTGGATGTAGCAAGCTAGCTAAGCTTATCATCCAGTTAGTCAAGGTAATGAAGGTCGCCTGCCTCTTTGCAAATTAAGGCGCTAGAGGCCACATGGTGTCTTTACCCTCAAGTTTAGAATGCCTTTAATAGAAAATTTCTTAAAGCATGAACATTTTCTAGGTAAAAGGACTAGAAAAAATGAACAGCAAACACATCCGCTGTCGATTGCAAGGAAACAAGATGGAAGATATAAGTCAAGAAGCTTTCACAATTTAATGGAGAAAAAATCAGTTACTTCACTGGCTTAGAAAGAGAGAGAAATCAGATAAAATAAAATGTCCTTAATGGAAATTGGAGCAAAAAGACAAAATTACAAGTAGCAGTTAAGACAGTCTATTATTATAAAGGATAACAGGTAAAGAAAATGATAACGCTAACGTAGAAAGACATAATTACAAAGAAAATGGTAACACTAACATGGTATGCCTTCCAAGTTCCATTTAGCTAGTTAATAGCAACAGTTGCTCTCTCTAAGGATCAATCGCAAAAACCATAATGAAGATAGGAAGAAAACCCTTCCCCGCTGCAACTAAGGCAACTAAACAAGATATATAAAGATATAGGCATTCCTTCCAAATAAATATACTTAATCACTAAAACAGAACATGAAAACTAAAACATTTTGGTATTTTCTTCTTACCAGATCCCTTAAAAATTCAATTTCAGTAAATATTTTTGAATTTTGTAAGGTAATCCATCGTTCCACAAATGTGTCAAATAGGTTCTGAGTCAAATAAAATGGAAAACAAGAAGAAAGTTCTGGGAAAAAACAAAAGATGAACTCTACTAAAACACAGAACAGTATCCAAAGAACGTGCCTTATCAAGGTTATTTATTGTGACAAATGAATCCTATATTAACGATAACTTTGGAGAAGAGCATAAAATTCCAAACATGATTAACCAAGTTATAGGGAAAAATATTTCAAAATCGAATAAGACCATAAGAATAACTTGGAAAAAACACTAAAGGATTCTCCGTCGAACTTCTTTTTATCTATGCTAGATGAAAGATATTTAACAAGAATATTCAGCAACAATTCATCTTTCAGTCTTTGATATTTTGAAGATATTTTTCATTCAATCTCAAAGTACTTTTCTTCTGCTTAAAAAGTCAGTGTTGAATATGATTAAATTCATTCCATTTTAGCTGCATCTATGAATGAAAGTCAACAGCTAAGCACATGGTCATTGAAAGTGCAAGGCACAAAGGGTCCTCGAGCCTAGCACAAGGAACAAAGCACAAGCACTTACCTTAACAACATGAGGCAAACAGTATAAAAAAAAGACACATAATAATAAAACAACAACAACTACTACTACTACAATTAAATTCTAGCATCAATCATCTTGGAATCCACACAAAAATATAGGTTTGTTTTCAGTCCATATTTCTACATACAATGAATTAGAACAATCTATAAAACTAATATAGTAAAAAGAATTTGAGTAGAGAAACAAGTGGAAACTGAAGGTGTTTTGAGATTTCTTGATTGGCAATGGAAGTGTGGTTAGAAAGTTATGCATAAAAGGTAATCACCCTAAGATTTGGGATAGTAACAATCTGTGATGCACAGAAACTCACCCATGGGAATTTCTGCATGTCCATTTCCCTATATAAAATACTGTTTCCCCATGTAAAATTATATTTAAAATGTAGTTTTCCCATTGTTCCCACATTTTTGTGTTTCCATTTCTATGCAACATAGGTATCAATTGGTTATCATCAGGAGAAAATTGTATATACATAGTAATAATCCTAAGGTTAAGGACATTATTTACATCAATCTTGACTAAAAGAATATTGACTTCTACACCTATATGGTAATGATCCTAACATTTGGGATATGATTTGCCTTGATCAATTAGTTGACTAGGGTAAGATAAAATTTTTAACATATATGATAAATATCCTTAAATTCAGGGGGATTGAAGACATGATTTGCCTAAATTAATTGTCAATATTTGATGTTTCCTTTTTCTTTCTTTTTTTTTCTTAAGGTGGAGATGTTGCATGCCTAGGAGCATGCATCGCACCTTGATTGAGGCATCTTAATGATATCACTTGCCTCTTAGGGTTTGAGGCACTAGGAGCTGCACCCTTTGCACATTGTGCCTTAGGTGCACCCTTAACAACTATGGCTAAGCATGATATATACATCAATAAAATATCAAAGATCCAAAGAATAAAACGTCATAATAGTGTAGCATAGTATTAGGAGTAGAATTAAAATTCAGATTACACCCTTAGTCTCATTAAATAATTGAGCTATTGGAAATTCAACTAAAAATTTGAGAAATAGAAGCAGAACTGTGTTCGAAATTGAGTGGAGGAAGATCAATTCCTTCCTTAAGCTTATCTATAAACTCATATCTTTCCAATCCTAGCCAAAGCCAGGCGTAAATCACCTAGATGACCATTTTCCCACTTCCCAATCTCCATCAAAACACAAAACCTCCTGTTCCTTATCTTCTTTGAAGTTAACCAGCTAGACAGGCCCGATCTGCATCTCCAAGGCATCCATCACTAGTTCTCTCTCCATATATCCTCCTCCATCATCAACAACCCCGAAAACCTTCTTTATTTATGGTAAGGACTCTTTTTTCCTGCATCATTACTTGCCGCTCTCGCTTTGGCATTAAATACGTCACCACACAACTTCCTACAGTTCTATGGATATTTTCTAAGCCGTGCATCACAAGTAAGGATTTAAATCATAGGTGTGGCCAATCTCATGATCTCAATCTTGTCATATATGAGTCAGCATGCCGCAACTCAAGTGTAACAGTCGCAGCCGGTGCAATGGAGAATTTTCTAAAAAAATTCAAAATATAACTAAATTTATCAAAATCACATGCTTTTAATAGTTCTAATATCCGAAAACAAAGTATCTAAACCAAAATACACCATATCATTTTGAAATTTTTGAGACACTACTAGTATAAGATAGCACTTAATTGTCATAGAAAATTTTATAATTAGTATACTCCTATCCACCTTAATTGTTGTCTTCAAAATTGACAGTCAGAATAACAAGCAGAGAATCTGTAAAACAGTTGGTCCTTGTGTCGCTCTTGACCAAGTCAAGTAGCGGGCAAACCAAATGCAAAGAGAGAAGGTCAGGTCACACAGGAATGGGCGAATGAAGCCAATGGGCGATACACATTGGAATATAAATTAAAATCCTACTTGGGAAAGATGTTAGTAACCCAGCATGTATACAACATGGAGTCAATGCACAACTCAAAACTCTATAGAAAAGGTACACTTTCACATAACCACGAGATTCAGTTTCCTTGCAAATCTCATTATCACCATCACTTACTTGAGAATCAGATTGATTCCAAGCCAACCCCATCTTTGTCTAACTCACAGGTCATAGTCATCAAGCTTGTGAAGACCACAAGCAAACCACCTACAACACCAAAAATATACTATGGAACTTAAAGTTTACACCAAACTGATTACTTCTTTAATGTCTGCAACACTATATTTAAGTAATAATGACAATGGGAGTGAAAAGCCATATAAAACACTAAACTGACCTAAAAGCAGTGTATTTAGATGCCCAACTTACAGGGGAAAAAGAGGGCAAAAATAGCAAAAAGAAAAAACCATTGTTGAAAGTAAAGGCCAAGATTTCCCTAACCTTTTTATTTCATCGCATAAAACCAATGCCACCCCATCTTCTCTACCCCGCCACATCCACCTATTATTCATTTTGCTTCAAGACTTAACTAGTTAGAATGATTACACATGACAAAAGGACTACTCCAGAACTTGGTGCTTATTTTGTATGAACTGGGAATCTCCATTGAGGCATTTGAGTAGATTATTAAACAAATGCTGAGATTCTTCCTCAACAGTTTCTTCTTTATCATCTTTTGTTCTTTTTCTTGGATTTTTCCAACACCTCTCTATCTACTTCTCTAGTTTCTAATCCTCTTTTGACTTTTTTTCGTTTCGTTCACTTGGTAACTTAAAATGCTCTAGCTGCAGAATGCTAGGGACTTTTTCCAATGGATTTCTGCTATAAAAGTGGACTTAATAGATCAGTCTTGCCCTATAGTGACATCTATCCTTATTGCCACCTCTTTTACACAGTCAATTCAGCCCCCAGACTTTCAATCAGGATGCTGGCAGTCACTGACCTTCTATCCTTGGTTACAAGTAGAAACAAAAGCATTCTAAGACAAAGCTTTGCTTGATGTCAAAACTTCTTAGCTTACCTTACTGGATTGAATTAGGGTATTACTCTAACAGTCTAATTTACTGCTCGCGATATTGGACACGACTTAAGAACATGGATATGGAATTAGAGAGCTTAGATTTACCAAAAAACATATTAATGTTATATTGATACAAACACAATCCTGACGTCAAATAATCATTTCATATCTTAGGCTGACTTGCCAAGCCAAAACTTACATGCTTATGTCATATATCCATCACATATAACTCTTCATTCATATTGAATATTATACTTCACAACATTCTAAATGTCAAAGATACATTTGCCAATTTCAAGAAAGAAAATTAAACAGTATGAAAAAGCAACTATATCTGCAGTGTATGCTATTTGTGTTAGATGGATATTATGTCTGACTGGCTTTCAGGGAATTAACAGGTTGAATGGATTACGAAGACAATGTAACAAATGTCCCATATTTTCTTTTTTCTTTCTTTTTTTCCTTTTTTTTTTTTTTTTTTTTTTTTTGTAGATTTTAGGCCGCAAACAATTAATCTTCATCTCACATCATTACAAACTACTATTATTACCAACGGCAGTCTTACATCAAATTACACACACCTGGCTTCCTTTACACATGAAGCTTGAAAGTACTAGAACTTCTTCGAATGCAATAGCCTTATCAATCTTACCACCAAATATGCCCTCAAATCTCTAGAAACACCAAATATAACAATTACTCAGTTTAGCCAAAATGAAACATGCTTGAAGCAATACAAACTCGAAAGCAACAAAACAAAAGCACAAGATGACCCACCTTCAGTTGGATTACCAAGATATTAGGTGCTTGCAGAATTGACATTTGTTTCCTTGCTGTCACCAATTTCTTACAACTAAACAAACATATATATCCTTTGTAAAATACAATACAAAAAGCACTAAATCGAATTTAAATTAAAAGCACAATACATGCTACAGGACGAATTGCTTACTTTTCGCATCTATACTTATTACTGCCATCCAAAATCTCAGGTTGGAAGAACTTTTGCATTGCCTCTCTAAGCGAATTACTATGCAAAACGTCGAGACTAATGTCCATGATCTCATCAACCTTATTGGACTCGGAATTACATGATAAGCACTTGACCTGGCTCTGCAAAGTACCGCCAAATATCTCCTTAACGACAGAATTACTTCCACTAGCAGAGTCATTCCCCTTCCGCCGCAGTTTCATGAGTCTTAAGCAGGTATTATGGCAAGCATCAATAACATAGCGCAAAAATTCATGTGCATCCTCTTGGCGACCGCCCCGGAAATGCTCGGCAAAAATCTTCAGACAGCTCTGGATCTTAGATGGGGCATCCAGCGTTTGGTCTAGACTTAGGGACCGAACTATCCGTTTCTCAAGTATGCAAAATGGACACTCCCGCTTTCGGTCACCGTTGGAAACAGAATCACCTGCCAAAAAGAAAAAAGAAAGCGTGATTAGAATTTCGCCATTAGAGCAAATTAAGAAACTGGTAAAGAGAAAACGACATACAGAAAGAGGAGTGTTGTAACCGGAGGCAGAAATTAGCGAGAGGAGGAGTATAAGTAAGGCACTGAAGGACGCTATTGAGATAGCAAGAGTTGCCGAGATTCTTCAACCCTAAAGGCGGTCCGTTCTTTCTTTTCTGACTCAATAAACTCGGCTGCCAACTCATCTGCAATTGCAATCCCATTCATCAAGGTGATGATGATGATGATCTCCTTCTTCCAACTTCATTTGAAACGACAACCTCTGTCAAGTCGTTTCTCCCCGACACCGACTGCTGCCGCCGCCGCGTTAAACCCAATCGCATCGCGAGGTTACAATACAAAGTAATAATGGAAATGGAAATTTTGGTTTTTTTTTTTTTTATTTTGTGTTTTCAAATTATGTGGAAAGGGCAGACACTGCAGAAGCAGCCCTACCGATCCCCAAAATTTAGTTATTTGATGATAATTGCCAGCCTCTTGATTCTTCCCTTCCCTCCTCCCCTCTTTGATTTTCTGCCCTTGTCTTGGCGTTAATTTTATCTTCTATTTTTCAGTATAAACCAATTTTTATATCTTTTATTATTGTTATATGTATATGTATGTGTAATACAGTAGTCGGTAACCAACTCCGTAAGTTCAAATTTTTACGGGATATTTTAACAAAATTATTTATTATTACTCAGTTTTTCAAAATACGGTATTTTGCCTCTATGTTTTTACTATTATACTATCGACTATATTGAGCAATAGCTTTTGAGTTAAATTTTAATATTTTGATGAAATCAAAAACTCTCTCCACTCGATAATGTAGCTTTAGAGTTTGAGAGATCAATTAATTTTTTTTTCAATCATATCCATTATTTTTTTCTTTGAAATTTAACTAAATAGTATCTTTTTTTATCATTTTAAAATAAATACCTATTTTACCGTCCTCTATAAATAGCTACCAGCTCTAATACCTAAAACAACTATCACAATAATTAATAGCTATTAAAATAAATAATATTTTTGAACATATCCATTGTCAATTTAGTCTAAAAATTCAACTTTTTTTCTATTAAGTGGCTTGTGGAAAAACACAAATATACTTAAGTTTCCTTAAATTTATGTTTTTTTGCTAAATTTAAAAAAAAAAAAAAAAAAAAAAAAACTAAATTATGTTTTCTATGAACATATACAATTCCTTGAGTAAACCAATCAATTTGCCCTTGTTGCCAGCAAGCATTTAGTTTTACTATAAAGAAGCATAACTCTTATAACTGTGGGTTGGTGTATTTGTCATGCTTGCATTTTAAAAACAAAGCAGTAACCCTCTGTTTGATTTGTGTAAACTAGGAAAGAGCGGAAAATAAGAAGTAAAAGTTTATGTATTTTACAAAATACTCTATTTGGGAAGGAAGTAAAGTTATGGATAAATGTGCAATATGCCATGTTTTACTCCCCAAAATAGGAGGAAAATAAGGTTAGAATAGGAGGAAAATAAGGTTAGTAAGGTGTAAAATTTTACTGTTAACTGCTAAATTACAGAATTAACCCTATATCTTCATCCAGTATCCACCACTTCACTTTCCTGAAACACCTCCATCGACAGTCACCCTTTCCTTCTCAAGCTTCACCTAACGAATCTTCATCTAAAATCAACACCCTAGCCAAAATTTTTAACAAAGCCTCAGTATGAAATCGTTTTCCAAACCATTTCAGTTTAATCAAGCCACTCTGTGATTCAAAAATTGAAATTTTATTTTTGTCAAATGTCTGGATTCTTGCTCACTATTCCTTTTCAACACTTCAAAATCATGAAATTTTAAGGTTCCTTATTCAAAGGAGTGAAGTGAGACCAAAGTGACTCTCGTTTTCTAATAGTTGTTTCTCTGTCCACTATTGTCGAGTTTACCACACTTTAGATTCAAAGATTTTTCAGTTCTCTAGTTGCCATTTTTGAGCTTTGTTCCCTTTATCTATAATCTAGTCATCTTTTCTCTGGTTGCATTTTCGAATCTCTGGTTGTCCTTGCTCATCTTTTCTCTTGGTATCTCAATTGTCACTTTTCTCAAGTTAACATTATTTTTCCTCTTTTCTTTACCTACTTGTCTATGATTGTTATTAATAAATCTTTTTGCTCAATTACTTGTATTTGACATAATAATAAAAGGAACTCCCATCATTCAGTTCTGCAGGATTGGACACTACTAGTCCCACACCTCGAACATATATAATTATTTAAACATTTTAAAATGTTTATTATTACTTTTCCAAAAATAACTTAGAAAATTTTTTGGAGAATTTTTACAGAAAAACTGCAAGTGTTTTTTCTATATTTTCAACAATCCCAAAATGAAGAAAACTCATTTAAACACTTCTATGAAATCTACCAACCCAACTACAACTTCAATAAAACCTCACCAACATAAAACACAACATCATCATCAACATGTTAGTTATATGCGCTATAGCCATTTTGATTGGTTATATTTTGGATATGATATTTCATGTAATAAATATTTTATTATTAATAAAAGACATTTATTTATTTTTTATATTCTATTAAAAGAATCTCGGTAAAAGATAAAGTTTATGAGATGATATTGCTTTGCGAAATAATTTATAATGTGGTTATAATTATGAGTTTTATTTTGCATTAAAGCAATGTCTCTAAATATTCCTGGTCAATATTCTCCTCATTAATGGACAATGATTAGAGCTGTTGAAACTAGTACATATTCTTTCCTTTGTGAAGGGAAGTTGTTGTTCTCATAAGCTGAGACATATATGATATCTAGAATTAATAGGTATATGCTTGTTATTTGAAAAAGTCTACTGAAGCGACCTGCATGAGAATTCCATATGGAAAATTACTCAATTGATGGTTGTGCAAATGATCCTATGACTTGAAATTACTAAGCTATCTTGTGATACGGATCCACCACCACCAACCACCTATGGAGCTCAAGGGAACAAGAGCCACAACAATGGCAATCCATTAGCACTTCCTAGTGGACCAATTACAAGGAGCCGTACAAAGAAGTATGGAGCAACCATGTCCTTACACATTCAAGAATAAGTCACATAAGAGCTCCATGACCTTGCTTTCAACAAGTGCTATGAAGAACTTGAAGGAACACATAAGTTTCTCACATTAATAGAAGCACATTTTGAGTGGGAACATGAATTGGTTAGCACGCCCGTGCTAGATGGCACACCCCAGGCCGTGCCCTCGTCTGACTTGCTGAGGAAAACAACTACCTTGAAGCACGCCCGTGCCAAATAGCACACCCAGGTCGTGCTTCCCTCTGCCTCTCACGAGGGAACTCCTACATTGAAGCACGCCCGTGCCAAATAGCACACCCAGGCCGTGCTTCCCTCTGCCTCTCACGAGGGAACTCCTACATTGAAGCATGCCCGTGCCAAAGAGCACACCCTAGACCGTGCTTGTCTCTGCCTCTCATTAAGTTAGTTAGCTTATTTTGAGTTGTTGCTTTGTTAATGGGTTGGGCCTCCAATATTTCGGCCACCCTTGATTAATTAGCCTTATTTTGTTTAGATTTAGTCAATCTTTAGTGGATTTGGACTAGATATCCAAATCCTTAAGTTATTATGATTTTGTTAGTCAACTCCTTAGTTGGTTTAGATTTGCTAAATCCTACTCCTTAGCTAACTCTAAATCCTCTAAGGATCTGGACCTCTTAGATTAGTATAAATAGCTTGTTATTTTGTAATTATTATGAATTATTCAATCAATTAAAGAGAGATTTTCTTCTTCCATGCCTTTGGCGTGTTCATGTTTTTAGAGAGTGTGAGATTGCATTCTTCTAATTCCATCAAGAATCAAGGTAAACTTATCAATTCTTTGTGGCGTTTATCTTATTCTTCTACTCTATTATTGGTGTTCTTGCTTCTTTAAGCTTTGGGTGCCATAGAGGGGAATTTATTTAGATCTTGGATCTCTTCCAAAACTTGTCATAGAGTTCATGGAATATATTTCCATAGGGTTCCGTGTCAGTTTGGTATCAGAGCCAAAGATTAAGGTAAATTCTTATTTATCTTAGTTCTAGGGTTTGTGTTTATTTGTTTTCTTGTTCTTCTTGTTCTTGTGTTTGTTTTCTTCTTCATCTTGTTTCTTTTTGTGTTTGTTTTCTTTTGTTTAGTTTCAATTCGTTTTTGCTTTAATTAAATTTAGTAATTTCGTTCTTGTTTCAATTCTGGAAGTTTAGATCTTAGATCTTGTTGACCCAAAAAAAAAAAAAAAAAAGGAGTATAGAAAAAAAATTTCGTCCACCATTGAAATTTGCTTGTGTGGATCTTGATTTTGTTCCTGAATCCAAGGGATTTGATCCTAATCTTTAGGGATTTTACCTTATTTTGTGGGATTTGACCATATTTTGTGGGATTATTCCTAATCCTTAGAAGATTTGACCATATTTTGTGGGATTATTCCTAATCCTTAGAAGATTTGACCATATTTTGTGGGATTGTTCCTAATCCTAAGGGATTTGACCATATTTTATGGGATTTAGTTTATCCACTATAATCCTGTGATAAAACCTAATCTTAACTACTTGTGGATAAGATAATAAGGATTAGTTGACCATATCTTTTAAGATTAAGCAAATCTACTACAATCCTTGTCAAATCTAAGAATCGTACTTAAATTGGGTTGCATTGAAAAGGGAAACAAGGCAGCACGCCCGTGCTTCACCTCAAGCCCACCCATGCTAGTTTCTGACTTCCACTAGTTGGACTAGGCCTTAAACGCACGCCCGTGCTCCATCTAGCACGCCTGTGCTCGGTTCTGACCCTAGTAAGAAAGTTGTTTTCTTTTGGTTTTTCTTTGATTGCTTGCTTTGTTTTGGGTAGAATTATTAGATCCATATTTGGTTTACTTTGTAGTAAGCTAAATTCATACATTATATCCAGTAATTGTCTTTTAAATTCTAGTTTCTTTATTTTTGTTTAAACTTTCTATTGCTTCTATTACATTGTTAGGGTGTGTTTGTTTGTTTACTACACTCTAATTGATAATTAAAGTAGTGCATTGTTTATGTTCTTGTGCTACTATCCATCTCGTTTTGTGTCTTCTTTCTAGAATTTGTGCTTGCTTTTCATTATTAAGTTTTTATTCCTTGATTGTAAACGTGACTTAGAGTTGGTTGGTTGAACTAAGATTCTGAAGTTCAATTGGAAGAATTGCAAGGAGTGATTCAAGAGTGTAAACACGTGAGGGAGTGAATTACCAATAACTCAAATCTTTTAGTGTTTTCTCTTTGAATACTAACCATGAGTTCAGGCAAATCTGGAGATGGAAGTCCAATTAACGATCCTCAACTGAAAGTTTTCATGGAAGCAATTCATGGACAGTTTAGAACCTTCAATAATCTTTTCCAAGACATGAAGGAGGAATTGCAAGAGATAAGAGCTTCACAAAACTCTAATACAACAAGAGCTCGTCCACAAACTAGATTTCAAGTTCATGATGATGAGGATACTGCAGAAACTAATTTCAATAAAATTGATGGAGACTTGGGATCAATTAAGATGAGGATTCCAGAATTCAAAGGCAATAACAATGCTGAAGAATTCCTTGAATGGGAGAGAAAAGTAGAACAAATCTTTGAATGCCATAACTATTATCAAGAAAAGAAATCCCATCTTGCTGCTGTTGAATTCAAAGGTTATGCCATGTTTTGGTGGGAACAATTGTTATTAAAAAGAAGGAGGAAAGGGATGCGACCTGTACCACCATGGGAGATCATGAAAGAACTAATGCATCAAAAATTTGTCCCTACTCATTACTTTAGGAATTTACACAATAAATTAGCTAGAATGGTGTAAGGAGGAAGGAGTGTGGAAGAGTACTATAAGGAGATGGAGATTTGCATGGCAAGAGCCAAGATTGAAGAAGAGGAGCAAATCACCATGTCACGATTCCTTGGAGGTCTAAATAAAGATATTGCTGATGCTTTAGAGATGTATAGGTATGATAGCTTGGAGGAGATGGTAGATATGGCCATGAAACTTGAAAGACAGAAAAAGGGGAGATCCACCAACAAGTATTCCAGCAACACATGGGGATCTAAATGGCCTAAAGAAGGTGAGAAGAAGGAATTTAGAGGTTCTAATTCTCAAAGGATAGATTCAACTTCAAAAGGTAAAGAGGCTGTCCAAACTCCATTCAAAAGCAACAAAGGTACCTCTAACTCTACAACCCCTTCTAGAGAAATTAAATGCTTTAAATGTTTGCAGAAAGGGCATTATGCATCTCAATGTCCTAATAAAAGGGTTATGATTATTAAAGATGATGGGAATGTTAGTTCTGAATCTGAATGTAGTGATTGTGATGATATGCCTAATTTAATTAATGATGATGATGATGATTCAGAAAACTTAATATTACTTGAACATGGAGAAGCTTTGGTTGCTAGGCGTGCCTTGAACATGCATGTTAAAGAAGAAAGCCTTGAGCAACGTGAGAATATATTTCACACTAGATGTTTGATTAGTGGAAAGGTGTGTACTCTTATTATTGATGGGGGTAGTTGCACTAATGTTGCTAGTGTAAACATGGTAAACAAACTGAACTTAACTTGTCTCAAGCATCCTAAGCCTTATAAGTTGCAATAGTTGAATGATTGTGGGGAGGTGAAAGTGACTCGACAAGTGCTTGTGCCATTTTCTATTGGATGGTATGAAGATGAAATTTTGTGTGATATAGTACCTATGCAAGCTGGACATCTATTGTTGGGAAGACCATGGCAATATGATAGAAGAGCACTTCATGATGGATTCCATAATCGATACTCTTTGATTCATAAGGGGAAAAAGGTGGTTCTTATACCTTTATCACCTCAAGAGGTTTATGAAGACCAAAGAAAGATACTTGAGAGAAAGAGAGAGGTTTCGGCCTTGAGAGAACAAAAGAGAGAAGATAGTAAGAATGAGGGAAAAGAGGCCACAAAAATAACAAAACAAATAAATGGCCCAATTGTGAGAGAAAAAGAAAGAGAGAAGAAAAAGAAACAGACTTTTTATGCTAGAACCAGGGAGGTTAAGTGTGCCATTGCCTTGGAGAAGCCCGTGTTGCTTCTAAGGTATAAAGAGATTTTATTTGCTGAAACTAATACTAACCTTGATAGTTTGCCTTCTATGTTTGTTTCTATATTGCAGGAATTTGATGATATCTTTCCTAGTGAATTACCAAGTAGATTACCACCTTTAAGAGGAAT
Organism: Jatropha curcas; assembly: GCF_041381405.1. Classification (NCBI taxonomy): domain Eukaryota; kingdom Viridiplantae; phylum Streptophyta; class Magnoliopsida; order Malpighiales; family Euphorbiaceae; genus Jatropha; species Jatropha curcas. Next base: position 9,085,390 of record NC_143157.1, on the reverse strand, counting down.
AGAACATCAAATTGACTTCATTCCTGGATCCACCATTCCAAATAGGCCTGCCTATAGAAGCAATCCAATGGAGACAAAGGAGTTGCAAAGGCAAGTTGATGAACTTATGGAGAAAGGTTTGGTGAGAGAGAGCATGAGCCCGTGTGTCGTTCCTGTGCTTCTAGTGCCTAACAAGGATGGAACATGGCGCATGTGTGTTGATTGTAAAGCAGTCAACAAAATCACAGTAAAGTATAGACACCCTATCCCTAGACTTGATGATATGTTAGATGAATTGCATGGGGCAACTTACTTTACTAAAATTGATTTAATGAGTGGTTACCATCAAATTAGAATGCAACCAGGTGATGAATGGAAAACTGCTTTTAAAATTAAGTATGGTTTGTATGAATGGTTAGTTATGCCTTTTGGACTATCTAATGCACCTAGTACTTTTATGAGGCTTATGAACCATGTATTGCGTGCCTTCTTAGGAAAGTTTGTGGTTGTATACTTTGATGATATACTCATCTATAGCAAGTCTCTTAATGATCATATTGAGCATGTTAGGATAGTATTACAAGAATTGAGATTGAAAAGTTGTATGCTAAACTTAACAAATGCATATTTTGTATAGATAGACTTGTATTTCTTGGTTTTATTGTGAGTGCACAGGGTATTGAAGTAGATGAGGAGAAAGTTAAAGCTATCAAAGAATGGCCAACTCCCAAATCAGTTTCTGAAGTTAGGAGTTTTCATGGGTTGACAAGCTTTTATAGAAGATTTGTCAAAGATTTCTCTTCAATTGCAGCACCACTAACAGAAATAATCAAAAAGGAAGTTGGGTTCAAGTGGGAAGAAGAGCAACAAAAGGCGTTTGACACGCTTAAAGGGAAGTTAACTTCTGCACCTATACTTTCTTTACCTAATTTTGAAGGTACTTTTGAGATTGAGTGTGATGCATCCGGTGTGGGAATTGGGGCTGTCCTAATGCAAGAAAAGAAACCAATTGCCTACTTTAGTGAGAAGTTGAATGGAGCACAACTCAATTATTCAACCTATGACAAAGAGTTGTATGCCTTGGTAAGAACTTTACATGTTTGGCAACACTACTTACTACCTAAGGAGTTTGTCATCTATACAGACCATGAGGCCCTAAAACACTTGAAGGGTCAAGGTAAGCTAAATAAAAGGCATGGTAAGTGGGTTGAATTTATTGAACAATTTCCATATGTGATTAAATACAAGCATGGAAAAGATAATATTGTTGTTGATGTATTGTCGAGAAGATATACTCTAATTACTACTCTTAGTTCTAAATTGCTTGGATTTGAGTATATTAAAGACTTATATGAGAATGATTCTGACTTTGGCAACATATATGTAGCATGTAAGCATGGAGCATTTGATAAGTTCTATAAACATGATGGATATTTGTTTAAGGGCAGCAAACTTTGTGTGCCTAAATGTTCTATGCGTGAATTGCTTGTGCTTGAATCTCATAGTGGGGGATTGATGGGACACTTTGGGGTACATAAGACTTATGATATGTTAAATGAACACTTTTATTGGCCTCATATGATTAAAGAGGTAGAAAGAGTTTGTAACTCTTGTATTGCTTGTAAACAGGCCAAATCTAAGTCTATGCCTCATGGATTATATATGCCTTTACCTGTTCCTAGTTCTCCTTGGATTGATATATCTATGGACTTTATATTTGGATTACCTAGGACTAAGCGTGGTAAAGATAGCATATTTGTTATTGTTGATAGATTTAGCAAGATGGCTCATTTCATTCCTTGTCATAAAACTGACGATGCCAATAATATTGCTGAATTATTCTTTAAAGAAGTGGTAAGATTGCATGGGGTACCAAGAACTATAGTTTCTGATAGGGATGCAAAATTCCTTTCACACTTTTGGAGAGTTTTGTGGGGTAAGCTTGGAACTAAATTACTTTATTCTACAACTTGTCATCCACAAACAGATGGACAAACTGAAGTTGAGAATAGAACTTTAGGAACATTACTTCGTGCCATTGTGGGTAAGAACTTAAAAACTTGGGAAGATTGTTTGCCATTCATTGAATTTGCATATAATTGTGTACCCCTCCCCAAAATATCACCGGCATATGAATGCATGTGACTAAGGACAGAAATGCACGTGAATGTATGAGTCGCCACCTTGTTTAATTATTTCAGGGTAAACTAGGAAAAAACCCTAAGTGACTCCATTTTTAATTAATCTAGTTACTAGATTAATTATCCCAATGTGTAAGGCATAATCTACGAACCCGAGGCGGATCCCGAGACTATGTCATGCTGATGAACTAACCGATGGATGAATGCTTTGCAAGGTGAATGATGGATTAATGAAATGTTTGAGTGATTTTGACTTGCCGCCCGGGGTGAAATCCCGAACGTGCCTACGTACTTCCGTTTGAATGGAAGATCAAAGTCAACGTAGTTCGATAGGCCTCTTTTAGAGGGCTTTGAATGGTATGCTTAATGCATGGGTGTGTATGCTTTATGCATGATTTTGTGTATGCTTTGTGCATTTTGTGTGTATGCTTTATGCATGATTTTGTGTATGCTTTGTGCATTTTTGTGTGTATGCTTTGTGCATAAGTGTGTATGCTTTGTGCACGTTGTTTAGGCATTTTGCCGAAAATTGATTGATTTAGGCATTTGTGCCAAAATGGTTCATTTAAACGATTTGTCGCTTAAAAGATTGATTTTAAGGCATTTTGCCAAAAATGTCGATTTTAAGCGATTTGTCGCTAAAATGGTTGATTTTACGGTTTTAAACCGAAAATGATTGATTTTAAGGCATTTTGCCAAAAATGTCGATTTTAAGCGATTTGTCGCTAAAATGGTTGATTTTACGGTTTTAAACCGAAAATGATTGATTTTAAGGCATTTTGCCAAAAATGTCGATTTTAAGCGATTTGTCGCTAAAATGGTTGATTTTACGGTTTTAAACCGAAAATGATTGATTTTAAGGCATTTTGCCAAAAATGTCGATTTTAAGCGATTTGTCGCTAAAATGGTTGATTTTACGGTTTTAAACCGAAAATGATTGATTTTAAGGCATTTTGCCAAAAATGTCGATTTTAAGCGATTTGTCGCTAAAATGATTGATTTTATGGTTTTAAACCGAAAATGATTGATTTTAAGGCATTTTGCCAAAAATGTCGATTTTAAGCGATTTGTCGCTAAAATGGTTGATTTTACGGTTTTAAACCGAAAATGATTGATTTTAAGGCATTTTGCCAAAAATGTCGATTTTAAGCGATTTGTCGCTAAAATGGTTGATTTTACGGTTTTAAACCGAAAATGATTGATTTTAAGGCATTTTGCCAAAAATGTCGATTTTAAGCGATTTGTCGCTAAAATGATTGATTTTATGACTTTTAGTCGAAAGTGTTGATTTTAAGGCGTTTCGCCAAAATGGTTCGATTTTACGACTTTTGGCCGTAAAAAGTTTGATTTTTTGATTAAGCGGAATTTTAGTTGACGTGCATGCTTTTTATGCAGTTATAGAATGATTGAGAGTAGAAGAGAAGCATGCATGAAGTGCTAAAATTAAATAGGCGGAATTTTATTTACGTACCTGATTTAATCGTCGGCCACTTCTTAACTCCAGATTAAGCTCCTCGTTTAGGTATATTAATTAATTTTTAATTTTTGTTTAATTTTAGTGACCAAATATCACAATAAAAGTGCAATAAAAATTAAATTAAAATGCAAAAAAAGCGGTAAAGAAGACGCAAGGAGCGTGAGAGAGAGAGGGTTTCGTCCGTCAATACAGACAAGAGGTGTCAAAAACAGCCTGAAAATGGCCTATTTATAGGCCATTTTCGGGTCCCGGGCGGTGGCTGCCGCCGTGCATGGCGGTAGCCACCGCCAGAAAATCTGGGCGGTAGCTACCGCCCAGGC